>NC_090918.1:5953773-5986273 GCF_040956055.1 Brachionichthys hirsutus
AATGATGAAGCACGTGCGCCGTGTCACCCGCACATGTCTCCAATATCCTCTAATAAAACGAAGTGGAGGAAAAATTGTATCTTAAAAAAAAAAAAAAAACAATCAATAAAGCCATCTAATGATAATATAAAATTGCCGTGGGGAGTGAATATTATTTTCCTCTCCGAGGATGGCGAGCAGATTATTAGGGATGAAGGGGAGAAGCCTATTTGTATGTAAATGGGAGATTGATTATATTTATTTGCTGGCAGAGGGGGCTCCGAAACGCCGCGCACAAAAGAAGAAGAGCGAGAGGCGTCCGCAGAGATTGGGCTGGTCATCAGGCGGAAGCGGGGAAAAAAATTACGGGAACGACAGAGGGAGGAAAAGAGAGAGAGGAGAGAGAGAGATCAGTCTTCCAGCTGTCAGCTGGAGCAGGGCTCACCTCTCCAGAATATTCTAATTACCAGCCTTCCTCATTACGGATGTCATCGGAATGAGAAGGAGGGAACTTCAAGCAGAGAGGACCGATTCTGTAATTTCTTAATCACTTTTTTTTTTTTGGGCAACCTTTTGCGTGGGCCGCGGTTAAAATTGAATGTTTCTTTGGTTTCTCTCTAAATAGGCTATCATGCCGTGGCGGCGGCGCTTAGCGGAATCTATTATTGTCATTTGCATAGCGGCCTTTTTAGTGGAGGACTCCTGCAGAAGGGCGAAGAACAAAGAGCTCATGAGGGGGGGGGGGGGAGTAGGACAGAAATGCTCCGGCGCTGCCTTCAGACTGTGACGTCAGGCCCCTAATGAAATCCTTTGACTGAGACCATAGCAAATGGTGGAATCTACATCTGACACTTAATGGTTTGCATAGAAATTAGAGATGGGGGGGGGGGGGGGCGAGGAAGGCCCCCTTTCGCTTGATGTCCTCTGATTAATTTACAGCACTTTTGTTACGACGGGCATCGTCCAAAATAAATTAACCACGCCGGAGATATCGGGGGGGTAGAAACGGATGGGGTGGCAATTTATAAGATGAAAATAAAAAGTTAGATGAGATTAAATAAAACAAGTAATTGACAGGAAAAGTCGCCGGCGAGCACAAGAGGCGCCCGCATTGTGTTTGGAAAGGGTGGCGCGACGGAGAGGAAGAGCTGGCCACTTGATTTCCTATGAAAATTAATCGGCTATCAAACAATCTCGGTCTGCCGAGGATGATTATACAGCAGGGGCAGCGGTGTGGTGGGGGGGGGGGGGAATGCCCTTTGTGTAGGTGAAATGTGTCGGGGACTGTCATCGTAATATACCTCAGTGGAATGAAGGTTAATTCTGATGTACAGCCCTGCATGGCCGTCGTTATCAGCGAATCATGAAAATAATTAAGCCACTGAAATGGATACTCCCGCGGAACGCGGCGGGGATCGCATGAAGGATGGACGGCTGAACTTTAGGGATTATTATTGGGAAATAGTGCCGAATTCAATTAATGCGCCTAAAAGACACCTTTATAGAGGGCAGCCATAATTTAAATGACAGCAGGGTGTCATTTTGCTTGTTATAAGTCAAATTTGTAGAGTTTCATGCATTTTCTCCCCTTTTCCCTCACACCCCCCCTGTCCGTTTTCTTCACCACCCCCCACCCCCCCACCCTTGTTTGCAGAGGATCTTCCTCTCCTTGCTCCAAGGAAATTCATGAAAAGACAAAATCGCTCCGAGTTCGGCGTTGAACAAGAAACAGATTCCATATTAAGAAAGATGTTGCCGTCGCTACCTCCAGCTCGTATATTTACTGTAATCCTCTGAGGCAGATCCGGCACCCCCCCCCCCACTGCGTACCCCCCCGAACGGAGACACCGACGAACCGGCTACGAGGTCGACCTCTGACCTATGAACGGAGATAGAAGCCGGCGGCTTAATCCGGTGCAGGTGTCTGACAATCCAGCGTTGTATCGCGTTGACCCTCGCTCAGACCCCTCCCCCTTTTATCCATTCATCTCCACCTCTCTGTAACGGGGTGGGGGGGGGGGGGTTGATTAACACCTCCACAAGGCGTGGGAGGACGTCTGATTAACACACACCAAGAAGAAGAAGACACGCCTGCGTAGCTCCACATGCACCTTTACGGCAGCCTTCTGGATAGGTGGGAAAATCAAGCGCAACCCAGAAATAGTTGTTTAATTTGACATTAGTACCCCCCCCCCCCCCCCCCCTCTAAACAGAACCCGTGTTTAATTATTTATGTGGCTGTTTGTCTTTTTTCTGTCCTTTTTATAGAAGATTTGTTGCGACGCCAAATCGACCCTGAACTCGTGTCTTTACGGCGTGAACGGATTAAAGAGCCGGCTGGGCAAGAAAGCTGCCGAGTGTGTGTGTGTCGACGAAATGTGTGTGTCTTCAGCTTTAGAGTTGTTAAAGTGTATATAATCACAAAAAATAAGAGCTCTGAGTCGTTCGAGTGACGAAAGAAACGTCCCTGAAGCCAGTTAAACCGCCGGCGGCGTCTTTATTTAGTCTCACCTGCGACCCGGAGTCACGTCCTCTCTTTCCCCAAAACCAAACGCACACAAATCTTCACTTCCTTCCTCGTCTTCAGCCTGCCCCCCCCCCCCCCCCCCCCCCGCCTCGGCTCTAACGGCTAAAAGAATCCTTCCACTCTCATTATTGGTCTTGAACTCATTTCTAAATTCAGAAATTGGCTGAGGGAGATCATTCATTGCAGCAGATCGCAAAATCAATAGCTTTTGTGTCGGGCGGCAGGGTCTGTCTCTCAGAGTGTGTGTGTGTGTGTGCGCGTGTGTGTGTGTGTGTGTGTGTGTGTGTGAGAGAGCAACAGAGTGCAGACAAAAGGCGAGTGAAAACTGGGGGAGTGGGGCCACCTCTTGACGACATGGATGGATACACGATCTGCACACACACACACACACACACACACTGCTGCCTCCTGTAGAAACACACATTAATACACACATTTATTTATTTTATATGTGAATCATAAAAAAAATTAATACCTGTAAAATAATAAATCAAAAGTGGTTGTTTGGGGTTTTATTTTTATTTTAATTCACACACATTTATAGGATAATAAATACGCAAATATTCTCTCTCTCTCTCTCTCACACACACACACACACACACACACACACACACTTATTGCTATCCCCTGCATCAAAACACGCTGTGCACATTTCGACACGCACTCTTCTTTTGAGGCAGGCGGGGGCCCGCTGACGGAACGAGGACAGCTTATCCCAATGAGAGTCAAATCAATCAAGTCCTTTTAATCACCACTCTGCTTTTATAGTGTGGCAGTAATGACGGAAGCCCATGTAGGGGGCAATCCCCCAAGACCCCCCACCACCGCCATCCGTCTCCGATTGGAGCCGACGCACACTCAACTCTGACGATTTTCATTTCTCAATTACGTTATCTTATTAACCAATCAATTGCCGGCCTTATCAATAATTAATGTCTCCCCAACTATTAGAACGTAGATTAGATTACACTGGTCTCTTGTCGGCCCCCCGCCACGCTTTGATACTTTTAATTGGGCCCTTCATAACCAATGAGATTTCAAGAGAAAATATTTAAATTATTATTTTTTTCTTTAAAATAAGGATATTTGTCAACATTTGCTGTTTTATTTAAATTAAACAGGTTTAACTTTGTTGCACTGTAAAATAAATTATCAATACAAATAAAAATAACAATTAAAAAGAAGGTCTGCATCAAATTACATTTTCTAAAATCTCTCTTCTTCTTCTTGAAGTCATTTCTTTTGCAGCCTGATGAGACGGATCGTTGAAACGATTATTTTTCTGCCGCTGCCTGAGAGCTCGAGGATGGATCGATGTCTCGGCTCGGCTCGGCTGTAGCTGATGTTGATCACACAGAGAGGCTTTGTCCGGGCTCCACACGCACACACACACACACACACACACACACACAAACAGGTGGCAACAACTGTTTACCGTCTGCTGCCTCGGGCCTTGAACTTGTTTTCAACCTTGTTCAGGCTGCTGATTTTAACGGCAGTAGAAGTGGTGCGCGTGTGTGTGTGTGTGTGTGTGTGTATTTGCAGAAAACACACCCTCTCATACCTGTGACAATTCGCTGATTGTAGGATTAAGCATAATTTTCTATTCTCTCTCTCTCTCACACACACACACACACAGAGGGGTTCTTGAGCTCCTAATTATAAACCAGTTCACAGGTTACACACATGCTCACAATGAATCACAGCAGTGCCAGATGAGTTCAGGGTCAGGTTTGCGTGTGTGTGTGTGTGTGCGTGCGTGTTTTCCTTTCAACATTCCTGCTGTAGGTGTCTGAAGTCGTCCGGCTGTGTCGGAAACCTGCGCTTAGCGAGGTAAGACGAGAAGAAAAAGATGTGGAGGGGTAAAGAGGGAGCTGCCCTCCTTTCTTCTTGTTGAAACATCTGTCAGCACTCAGGCTCGGGCGGCGGCGGCGGCGGCGGCCGAGGGCCCCGGTATGCGGCGGGGCCCGGCCCGGGAACCAGTGAAGCCTCTCGGCTTGTTTATTCGCCCCTGACCTCGCCTTCGCTCCCGGGTTACGGAACCTGCTCGGTGAAAGGGGCCTTTGTCCTGCAGCGAAAAGTCTGTTCCAAATATTTACCATGGGGGGGGAACTCGCCACAGTGCCTTTTTCCGAATCATCCATTACTCCCTTTAACCGGGGTTAAAGCGATGCCCCCCCCCCCCCCCCTTCGTTAATGGCTTCACACTGTCACAGGTTATTAGTCGTTTAATGGCCTCCGCATCAGGATTCCCTTCCACCTGACTTCATCCCGTAAAGGAGCATCTTAACATGTTTGCTTGTACCACATGCCTGAAATTATAATTCCTCTTAATTTTAATGTACTTTCTAACCCCCCCACACACACACACACACACACACTGATTTGCCTTCCTGCCCTCCAGTTTGTGTACGACATTATATTTAACAACCATGCCGATGTTTTTCTTGCAGGAAAAATCTGGAGCACATCCCCGCTCTACATTCCTTATTCCACAGGGCCCCCCCCCCCTGTTAGGTCAGTAGTAACAAATGCATTTTCAAAAAGCCTCCATAACCCCCCCCCCCCCTCCACTCCTCCTCCTCATATGGGTTTTCTTCAAAATACCATACTGGTTTTAACTGGAATAAATCTGCATGGTTTCCATCACGGTTGCGCCCCGACCAGGCGGACGCCCTCGCTCGGCGCATTGACATGCAACAAAGCTAATGGTGGCCGGGACAGGAGGGCCTAATCTTCACTAACTGACAAGATTTAAATTGAGGAGACATCTTCCGCTGATTAGCTCCCACACCCACAATTATCCAACTGGGGTGTCAAGCAAGGTTTAACATCTCCACTGATTCTGCTCTCCTGAGACGTCCGGGAGGCAATGCAATCGCTTTTAATAACTGCCTCCCTCCTTTGCTCTTTCCCTCGCCCCCCCCCCCCCCCGTCGCCTAGTGGTCCTCGTGCAGCGCCGCATTACTCTCCCCCATTTCTCTCTCTTTCTTACCTCACCCCCCCTCAGTCCCTCAGTCATTCAAGCTCCCTTCAAAATTAACCTTTCCTGCAAAAATATAATTTCTCACAAAACGAACCCCACTGAGCGACCCCCCCCCCCCTTCTCATCTGGAATAATTTATTCAAATTGACCGACTCAGAACAGCAGAGCAATCTGAACACCGAGCGGCCCTGGATTTGGATCTGTCTCTCTTTTTTTCCTCTTTTTTAATATATAGAGGAAGAGGAAGAAAAAGTTTATGTACCTTGCTGTCTTCCTGCCCCCCCCCCCCTTCTCCCCCCCAACCTCATTAAAATTCATCTGATCTGAATATTTCTTTTGCAAATATGCTCTGATTGTTCACCGTGACATGAAACATCCCTGTGTGTTCCCCCCCCCCCCCCCGTGTGTGTGACGGTTGTGACATTGAACTCCTCGACTGGTTGACCTCATTTTATGAGTGCACGTCATTTTAGGTGGGGCCAGGGGACAGGTGTGTGTCTGTGGGGGGGGGTTACCTGGAATGATGGACACGCTTGATGATTCTTCCTACTTTTTTCTTCAAATGTTCACACGGCATCAGCTCGGTTTAAAGCCCCGCTCAATCACGCCCCCCCCTCCTCTAATGAACTGTTTTCTTCCGGCGATGGAGCAGGGACACAAAGCAATGCGATTAATAATTCACTGTTTAGTTTTACTAATTGATCTGTTTTGGGAGCCGGGATGAAAGTGAGGATGCATCCTCTGAGCGCGGCGCCTTTCATATGGCATTTATCCACAAGTCACCGCCGCGCTCCCCCCAAGATGAATAATGAACTAAACAAGATCAAATGGTGATCGCTCGGGACCGCGAGAGAGGACGCTCCCTCACAAACACCGCTGGATTTACCTTTGCTACTTCCTCAACGGGGGGGGGGTTGTTACCGGGCAACAAAGCCCTAAAGTAAGGCTTCATAAGGACACGCGTCAGCATCCGATGTTTGTGAAGTTCGAAAACTTTCCTGCACAATGTCTTGAATAATCCTGGCTGTCTTTCCGTGGATCTTCCCGTGGCAGCCAGCGATTGGCGAGTAAAAAACGCTGCTTTTCACTTGGACGTCTGTTTTTTAAAAATGGACCTGGCCCAAAGGGAGAAACGGCACCTTTCAGTTTCACGATAAGGGGAACGGGGCTCTCCGGGAGATTTAGAACGCGCGGCGTTCGTGTGGAACCGTGCGTTTTAATTGCAGTAAATCTGAGCTCGTGTTCGTCCTCCACGCGAGGCCGGCGAAGTCATAACAAGTCGGCGTGGATGGTGGAGTGCTTCCTGCTGGAACGGATGCAGCCGCCCTCCTGGAAAAAGTACACCAAGCCCCGAGGCGTCCTACTGGAAGTTAGCTATCCACACTGAGGGGGGGGTTAAATACATTCCCACCTTGTCTTTAGCATGTGAAACTGCTTCCAATTCTACATTTATAGGTCTGGATTACATGACGTTGGGCCTGATGTGGCTCTCCTCCGCCGCCGCCGCAGTATCTTTAATGGTTATAGCTGTTAGCTTGTAAATAGTGTGTGTGTGTGTGTGTGTGTGTGTGTGTTGACTCTTTTAAATATTCCCACGGCTGAGAAGAGAGTCTCATTACGTGTTAACTGCAAGTAGCATTAGATTAAAGCCCCAGCTAAGTGCTCATATCATTACCCTATTAGCATATGACATATATGTATCGGTGTCTGCTTAATTATTGTTGATTGATGGAATCAATGACTGTAAAAAAGTGGGGCTAAGAGGGGGCAGGATACGTGGGGGTGGGTAAGTAAAAAAAAAAAATATCCAGGCTTGCGCCTCCGATTCTGTTTTTGGCTTTGGTGGCGAAACACGCGGATGAGCTAGCTGCCTTTGATAGCCTGCTAAAACCCCTCCCAGTCGCCCACCCCCTGCAAAAAAACACAACAATAGTAGCCTAATTTTGTCACGGATATTACACAGACACACGCATGAATCAGTGCCGGTTGTCATAATTATGTTAGCGTAGGGGATATTAAACGAGACGAGCCTGTTTCCAAAGGTGAGGCTGCGGAATCAACGCGGCGCTCAACAAACCTCGGTGTCAATCACGCCGGCGATTCATATTCAGCTAAAGTCAAGCGCATCTGCCTGGATGCATTATTTATGTCGGGGAATAAGCGGCTTAACCGAATCGTGCTAGCAGCTATTAGCAGGAGACGCACACCTAGCGCGCTCCCCCCCCCCCCCCCCGTCTCTCTTCGGAGGCCATGTTTGAAGTCTGAGCAACACAAGTTCGATTAAGGCCCCGCGGAAGCTGAAGCGATCCCACTGAAGTCGGCCGTTTTTGTGGAGCTGGAACAAAGCGCCGCCGCCCGTGTTTGTAGCTGTCATTAGCCTGCGTATGTCTCTCTTTTCCCTCCCCGGGCCCGGGAGCGGCGCGGAGGGTTAGCGCTCCGGAGTTACGGCTCTATCCTCCTGTCAGGGATTGGGAGGCGCTGGTTTAGATCAGCCGTTCCCCGCCACGCCTGATGGACAGCTCTGAGAACGGCGCCGTTGGCTGTGGTGGGAAGGGGACGGGTTGAGGTGGGTTAAGGGTTAAACTTTGAGTGTCCTCCTCCTGTTTAGCGCCCATGCTCAGCCTCTCCGCCTTTATATCGCATTCATAACGGATGGATCCGGATCTCTGTTTCGCATCTCCGACTGACACTTTAGTGTTTTCCTATCTTTTTTTCCCCTGTCATTTCCTTCCCCCTTTTTTTTGTCGGAGCCTCTCCTGGATGATGTCTTGGCTATCGTGTGGCTGTTTGGAATCCGGGGGGGGGACTTGTCTCCGTCTCGGAGGGAAAGGCCCGTGATCTACAACCCGGTTCTGCACCGATGGAGGACAGAAACCCGCGGATGAAAGCAGCGTATTTGCTCCTTTTGTCTGGCGTTCCTGCGATGCGTCCTCATCGTAAACACACATCCGCATCAGGTGGTCTCCACAGGTTACCCGCCATCAAGCCTAAATGCAGCCCTCCATCCCAGGCGGGCCTCAATTTACCTCCCAATACTTATACCCACGCTGTAACCCTGGCAGCCCCGGCGCAGGCCTTTTACCCCTGCTTATTTAGATGCACTCGAGGACACAATGGGGGTGCAATTAGCGGCCCCCGGTCTCCCAGCAGCTGTAATTTCATTGTGGTTATCACATGCATCCTACTTGACTCTCAATTCACTCTCTGGGATGAGGGCCAAATAATGGGATTTGTCCCTGTCTGACGAGCGCATCCTGTGTGTGTGTGTGTGTGTGTGTGTGTTTGTAGGGGAAATTGGGTATCTCATACTATGGCGCATGTTTCCGAACACGTATGCAGTGCCCCACAAACATCAGAGCTCATTTTCGCTCTGGAGGGATGCCATTTTTTAACGTACCAATTCAGTTTCTGTTTAAAAAAAACCATTCTTGCATCCGTTTTCGATGGAAAAGTTAGACAAACGGATACAGGAATTCGGGAGAATGTCCGACGTGTTTGTGTATTTTCCCGGATCTAACATATAATGCTGCGTTTACTGACCTTCCTGGAGACCATTTTAGCTTTAGCTGCTTTAGCTGCTAACCTGACACCAGCATCCGACATCGTTCCTGAGGAATCTTCTGGAATATTCACACACACACACACACACACACACACACACTGTGTGTGTGTGTGTGTGCAACAAAACACCACTCCTGCCTTAACCCTCATTTCTTAACAATTGCAAGGATAAGACCAAAATTGAAAAGTAAATGTCTTGAAAACTTTTAATTCTTATTCATGAGATAAGAATTGTGAACAAACCGCTCCACTGTCACAAACACGGCAACGGCATGCATGACTTTTATCTTTCTCACACACACACACACAGAGGAAGCATTAATTTATTCAGGTTAGTGGCTTGCTTTAATTATTACGACACACACACACACACACACACCAGTAATAGCCAGCACGTCTGCAGCTGTCAAAAACAAGCTGAAACAATTTCATCTGCAAGCTGAAAACAAACGCCGCCTCCTCGCTCTCCTCCTCCTCGCTCGCCCCCCTCTGTAGTGTGAAGGCCTTTAATCAGGCCCTGGTGTATTTCCTGTTTGTTTATTATGTGATAGCGAGAACACAGCCTCTAAATGTGTTTTGTTGCCGGAGCGGCTTCGCCGAGCATTTCCCGACGAGCGGGGAAATTGATAGGGAGTTTCATAATTAAGCAAATTAATGAGTTTACTCGGTGAGCGGCCGAACGCTTAGCGCGACGCCGGCTCCTATCACCACGGAGACGCTTTGTCGTCAGGGTTTCTGTTTGTTTGGCTGATTGGGAGTCCGTCTGAGTTTTCATCCTCTTGTATTTTATTTTTTTTGCAGTCCTTTGCTTTAACTTCAAAGCTACACAAAACACATCCCATAAATATCTGAGCTGTAGCAGCCGGCAGTTTAAACGTGGACAAAGATCCTCTAAAAGATGCTGCTCCAGATTGCCAAGTACCAAAAAATAAGCCAAACTTTTCACAAGCCATTCATTCACAATTTGTGTTTTGGAACTGCATCAAGTTGCACACGACCTCACAAATACGTAGCTTGTCAGAAATCAGAATCGTTAACGTCGCCGTTTGTTTAGCGTCGGAGCAAAGCGCCCCCCGTGACAGCAGGCTTTTAATGAGCGGCCATTTTGTGCCTTTGACTGCTGTTGCACTGGGCTTCATTAATTTCTGCGCGTCTGAGAGGTGAAGCGAGGATGAGGAGGTGATTCCGGAGGCCACCGTCCCCAGAGTGCGACCTGATTGGCTGCTTCTTCGCCGCTTTGTGCGCCGACACACCTTCTCTACTTTCATGTGTGTTTGGGGAACTCGTTCCGTTTATTTTTACGGGCGCTGCATTGCTTGCCGGATGATAGGTGATGGCCCCGCCCCTCTTTCGGTGAGGATGGCCTACGCTGGGTCACGCCACGCCTTGGGGGGGGGGGGGTCAGATGAGTAAATTAGAGGCGTTTTCGAGGGCACCGATTCCATTAGGTCCCGCCTGCTGTTTGTCTCCTCCTCTTTCAGCATCTCACTTTTTCTTAATTTTTTTCCTTCGAGTCGTTGCTTGTGGTGAGAAAAAAAAAACAGGTGTCAAAGGGCGGGGGGAACGATGTCACACCTGCTGAGTGTGACTTTGTTGAGAATAAAAGCGCGTTTGCCTTTGTGTCGGGGGGGGGGGTATCGGGAAAGCAGCTCAGACACAATTCATTATCTTTGCCGTGTAATCAAATAGAGCTCTGTAATATTCCACCTGTCCAAGCGGCGTTCTGCGATGAGCTCTTATTTGCCTGCAACTGTTCCACTACATCAACACGATTTCTTTCTTTCACGCAGCTTCAGAGTTTTATTCCGCCTCGAACCTCAAATGTTTTTCCTCCTCCGCGAACATCAGATTGATTTAAATCTCTTTTCAAACACTTTTTCTTGTGTTTTTCAAAAATCACCCGCTCCAAATTCGCAAATTTCGCCCCGCGGTGCCTTCAAGTGTTGGGCGGAAAGATATGTTCCAGTCTGTTTCCCTCCATCTCCGACTGTCTTTGTCCATCCCCCCCCCCGTCCCCCCCCCACACACCCCTTCTCCTCATCTCAGATATATCTCTCTTCACTTCTTGCCGCCCCCTCCTCACCTCTGCCCCTCCCATCCTCGCGCCCTCCCGCCAGCGCAGACAATAAATATCATGTCACCAGGATGGCGATGCTCCTTCATGGAACACTGCGTGTTTATTAGAGGCAGGAGAAGTTTAAGAGAAATGCTAACAGTGTTCATTAATGGGCCGCATCCGCGTTTGATGAGGCGTGGCGCATCCTAGCCACCGGCCGAACGGGACAGCGGGCGGGGGGGGGGGGCTTAACGGCCACTGGTAAACGGCTGGTAATTGTGTCCAAATTGTATGATGAGGAGGCCTCTCAAGGAGCGACGGTGACGGAGCAATTATGGCAAGCCAAGCGAGCTGTGTCAAATTAGCCTCCCCTTCCTCCTTTCCGCCAAAGCCCCCCCCCCAGCTGACAGCGAGTCATATTTCTTTGGCCCTACATGGCAACGCGAGCGCTAAAAACCCTTGATCGTGAATAATAGCAAGGGCTAGCCGCGGCGGCGCGGCGATTCGGATTGTCAATAGCTTTGTAGCCGTTTAAGATCCAGTCGGAGGGAGGAAGTTCAGGGTGTGTCTGACGGGCGGGCGTGTCTCGTGTCCATCGACCCGGATTCTTTACCGGGGAGGGTGTGTGCGTGTGTGTGTGTGGGGGGGGAGGTCATCAGTCAGCGTTGGCTGTCGGGCAGGGATCACACACAGTGCAGTGACTTTGGTAATTGCATCCGACTGCAGAGAGGGGATGTCTTCCTTTGTGGGCCCACAATGGCGCCGTCATCTATAATTAACTGCAGTCAGTTCAGTCACGAGGGCGTTCGTCAGGGCCTTTTGTTTTAGTGTGGACGTTCGCAGTTCAGAGGCGGCCCATCATTCACCTCGCCCTGAAAGTTACACGCTTCCGTTTGTCGCCGCTGGAACCGTTTTGTCAGCAGTTCGTTCCAATTTTTTTTTTTATGCTCATGTTCCTATAAGAGCTTATTTCCCCATTTAGATTTTTTTTATTTTCCTCCTCAGCTATAAATATATATGATTCACTGCGTCTCCTGGTGTATTCTTTATGCCCCCCCCCCCCCCCCCCCCGTGTTGGCTGTTGCATGTGCAAACTTTCATCGAGCAAATGGGCTTTATGAAGATCACACTGGCGAGGATCAATAGGGCTGATGATTCAAGGTGTCAATCCATACATGCAAAGGCATTCTAATTGATTTTCCCTTATTGATTCCGCTCGGGCCTCTGCGGCTCTGGTTAAGATGAGAACAAGCAATTCGTATTTGATAATAGAATCCAGCCGCTGATTGCTCTTCTGGGCTGTCAGAATTAGCTTTGAGTGATGATTATAATGCATATTGGGTAAACCTCGTCGTACCGGCTTTTAACGATTGTGAATCCAGCATAATTTATGCGCCATAACGTGATAATCATCTCATGAATTATGCAAACTATTACACTCGTATATCACTTTTGTGTAAAAAAAAAAATCATCTGAAAGACTTTCTTTGAGTCCAATTCGCTTGAAGTCTGGATGTTATTTTTAATGCATAGAGTCCAGCTTTCCGGTGTCGCTTTGCGCGCGTGCACGTGCACGCGCACGTCGGGTGCTTGTGCACGCACGCCAAGTTTGAGTCTAAGTCTATCAATCTTGCTTCTGCCATTAATGTCACTCTCAGCTCATCGTTCTCAAATTATATTTAATAATAGATAGCTTTTGGGCATAAATGTTAATGGAAGGATTGCATAGAACTTATGTTCTGAAAATGACATGCCTTAGTTAACCTCTCAATATTTAGAGAGCTGCTCCACTTAACATGCCGATGCCCCCCCCCCCCCCCCACCCAAAATAAAAATCCTAATAAGTGAATTCGGGCTCGTGGCGTTCTCTGCGAACTTTCCTCTTAGCCGAAACCAAACAGCCGCTCCCCTTCTTCTGCCCCGAGATTTGACTGCTTGAATAAACAGCCGGTTTGATTATTGATTTTGCCCTTTAAAGCAGCTTTAGCTAATGTGGCTACGCTAACACGCCAGCCTAATGATATGTGCCATTTTGAATTAAGCAAACAGCCAGCGGTGGGTTTTATACGTCGGAACCCGGTAAACGAACGCCGTCTTTCCCCGAATTCCCACAGCGTCTGGTCGGGGGGGGGGGGGGGGGGGGGTACCAGTCACATCCATGTCAGACCAAAGACTTTACATGCATTTCTGGTTATTAAAGCTCTAAAACCCAAATGTTAAAGACGATTGTAGTCCTTATCTGGTCACCTCAACATGTATCGATAAGGCATTAACCGATTACCGCCATGTCATCCATTTAAATGCTGCATTTGAGTCGAGGTTGCCTCAGGACATCAGCTTCCATGTCGGGGGGGGGGCGTCGCTAAAGTCGCCATTACATATTAACGGCATCTCTAGTTGTGTTCTTTAAACACGGTGAGTACACTGAAGATGCTTTGCCTGCTCCATTAATTATTGACGCCGTCCTTTTCGCCACACCGATCTCAAAAGCGCATCCACCGTCGCACTTTCCGCGTTCTCTTATATCGCCGTGTTTCCTCTCTTACTTTGGAAAATGTTTTTTTTCCCCCCCATGCCAACATGTTGGAATACTTAAGCTCGGACGCATGTGGTATGGATTGGGATCTGCGACCGCGGAAGGCGATGGAGGGAAGTCATCATCGTTGAGATTCACTTAAGGGGGCTTCAACGTCGGCGTTGGCGCCTTCGCCTCGCCTCTGATCAGCGCCTGTGAAGCACGCCACTGCGATCTGCCAAAGAGATTACGCCTCAGTTTGCAGAAGTTGATTTCTTTCTTCTTTTGTTTGGCGTTTTTTTTGTGTGTGTGAAACTGACGGCGGGTTCAGGCGCTGGGTTAAATTGAGCAGCGGTCCTGTCCAGCTGGTGTTAGCATACATCCGAGACCTCCGGTCCGTTTTGGCGCCCGGCGGCCTCATTTTGTTTATTAGCCTGAATCTCGCCGCCTCTTGTTTATTCATAAGCCATTGTTTCGAGCAGGCACTGCTCTATTCTGAGGAGCCCCATATTTGTCAGGTGAGTGCCAGTGGATGGCACTCGCTCGCCTCCCTGCACCTCCAGAGACTCCCCGTTCTGACAAGGACATTTCTTTTCTTCCTCCTGTCCTCTTCAAGCTACCGGTGTAATGAAAACTAAATATCCCTTGCTGTCTGTCTCTTATCCAACTCTCTCTCTCTCTCTCTTTCTACCCTGATTCCCTGACACCTTGGCCAATGGGAGTTGCTTCTGTGCCCGGCGGTTGTCAGGAGAGACGGCCAATAAGCAATCAAAGTGGCGGCCAGTGGCTGAGACAAAGGAGCACTCTGCTTTTTCTGAGGTGCTGCGACGGGCGGTACAGAGGGGCTTGCATGTATAATTAAGTGAGAGAGGAAGCTGGGGCCACTTAATCTTCCCCCTAATGGTGATCCTAGCTCCATCAGCGGGGCTCCTCTGGGGGGACGTACCCCAAAGACCCACTCTCCGGGTCACCGCTGTCCCCCAATTGTCATTGGCGAATCTCCTTTATCGGCCGGTAGAGCTGTTTTCCTGGGCCGCTGGCATTGATCCATTCATCATGGCTTTGTTCCTTAAGGACTCCGAGGGCACACCAAGGGTCCGCCAAATGAGCGATCTATCATCCAGCAGAGAAAGAACTGAAGAGATCCATATTTTACATCCGGTTTTTCCTAAAGCTCACAATAGCCTGACTAATTTTAAGGTTTGGCTGTAATCGCTACGGCGGTCGGTGTCACCTGTGTGATTTATGCAGGGCAGTCGTTACGATGACCCGCCAGGGCGAAGCCTCTTATACTTGCCTCTTATACTTGTAATCAATATCTCTGGTGTTGCCGGCAGGTGGATGCTTTTACTTTGGACAGATTAGCTTCAGTCTTTGTGCTAAGCTAATACGATTTACAAGTCACATTATTAGCATCTCTGATGTCTGCATGCATTTTCACCTGTGGCTCATTTTCCAAACCTTGTTGCAAAAGGATTTCTAATTTCGACCAGCTTTATTTCTGCTCACATTGAAATGTAATTCACTTGCATGACGGTAAACACGGAGTGCACACAGACAGACGTGCCCCCCCCCCCCCCCCCCCCCCGCCTCCGGCCCCCCAGGACAAAACAACCCAAGGTTTAGCTCTCCTGTTTCCTATTGGCACAGCTAAAGGCCACATAATGGGCCTATTACAGGCTCCCTGCATCATGCCTAATTCATCGAGGCGGTTTTGCTGCGCTTCTTATTCAGCAGCCTCCTCATCCTCCGGTTTCAAAGCAACAGGGGAGAAGCCCCCCCCACTTAGGTCAGTGACGTCTGGGCTGGCACTTCCACCCATGAGTGACCCCTCACTTCCCCAGGATGGAGGTGAGGATCTGGGCACGAGGAGGGGAGAGGACCCGAGTGACTCGGTCCAAATGGAACGTCTTGTGGTTATCCCTCTACTACAGACTATTATGTGGTCCCGGCACTGACACTAATGGGATGTTACAACGATTTAAAATGATTTAATAGCTCCCAGGTTGGGGCCCCTAATGGCCCTTTTTATACGCCAATGCGTATTATGAATGGCAATGGCAGTGTTGTGAAGTGCCTCCGTTTCTTTCGCTTCCGTTTTGCTTTTTTCGCACCGTGCTCAGGCGGCGTGGCAGGTGCCGTTTTGTGCGCCGATGGCGCCGCAGACGATGCAGCGAGTCGGCGGACGCTTGACGGACTCCTTATAGCCATGGCGGGAGCGTTCATTGAATAAATCGCCCTATCCCTCACTGTTTCATAACTCTGACATGAGACACAGGTGAAGTAGATTTAAAAATATGCCCTTACGGGTTTCACAAATCTTACTAACTCAGCCATGAGCCTTTTAAATAGTTCTTTAAACCAGACTTTAGAGTTAGATTTTAGGTTCAATGAGGGACAATGAGCAAATAGCTTGACGGGGAGACATCACTGAGGAAGAAGCTGAATGCTCATCCCAGAGAAACTTGCTTCCCAAACCTCGCACTTCCTGCGGACACGACAAAAGTTACAAAAAAGATGAAATGAGACGCCTCTGGGCTTCCAATGCCTCGGGATGGTCCGGATAGCAAGTGATCATCCCCTGGAACCCTGGGACACGTCGACCGAGCTGCCCGGCAGATCCTTCCTTTTGTCGTTTGAGGCTCGTAGAGAATGGGGGGGGTGTCCTCATATATATGCGTGTGTGTGTGTGTGTGTGTGTGTGTGTGACAGAGAGGAGCCCAGAGGATTGACAGCTCTAGCAGTCATTACACGCTGGATTGAATGCTAGATTAGTCCAAAGTGGCTCAGGGTCAAGCGGCTGCCTGCTCCCTTTTGGCACTCAATGACTTTAATACCCGCTACTGTATTAGTCAATTACTTCAAAGGCTAGACTGCCCTCTCTCTACCTCTTCCACAGCCCTGCCTCCATACGTTAGGAAGCGCCGACGTCCTATCGTATCAATTATTGATTTGTCCATATTTATTCGGGGTATAGATCAGAAAGGAGGGGATAAAAATGTATTTTTTTTAGGCCTGAACTTCATGCAATAATCATTTTCACCAGATAATAATCTCGTCGTTCCAGCCCGGACATGCATTATGAATTTCCTCAAGTCATTTATATTTTTTTGTCTCATGACTTAAACTCGGCGGGCACAGTGGCGCTGTGGTTAGCGCTGTGGCCTCGCAGCAAGATTGCACCGGTTTCGAATCCTATCTGCTCGGAGTTTGAACGTTCTCCCCGTGTCTGCGTGGCTTTTCTACCGTTTCCTCCCACCTCCCAAAAAACATGGTAATTTAGGTGAATCGGTTCCTCCAAATCGTCCGTCGTGTGTGCGTGAATGTTCTTCTGTCTCCGTGTGCCCCCCCCCCCCCCCCGTGATGTTCTGGCGACGCGTTCCGATCTCCGTCTGAAAGCGTCTCCTGAGCGCCCCGTCACGAGATCAAGCGCCTCTCCTCCGTGCCGGCACGCCATTCTCTCCGTCTATCACGGCTGCGCTCCTCCCATTAGCTCCGATGTTAAATTGTTCTCGTGTGATTGTGTCACCGGCCGCTCCCTTCCTTTCTCGTGGGTGACTGATGTGACCTTTAGGTACACCGGCTGACAATTACTGTCACGGGGAAATTGAATTATTAGCTTTCCCTGCCAACAGAGCGGCAGGCATGTGGCTGCTAGTTGAGGGTAAAACGCCGTAATTACTTAGCTAAATTGCCATATTATATTTTTCACCACTTATTTTTTCCTTTTTTTTTAAAATCATCCCCGCGAGCCATAAAAGCAGGGCACGAACGAAAAGGAGAGGCGTCGAGCGGTGAAGCCGGCGAGAAAATGATTTTGATGGCGTCCTTTAACATTTTCAGGGTGTTGATCGTCAATCGGAAACAATTTTCGTGTCTCGCGAAACCGTTGGAGGCAAAGGTCACATGTTGTCTCTGCTTTTTGCCTCCTTCGCCGTTGGTCAATCTCTTTTGAATTTCCTTCTTTCTGGATTCTTCCGCCCTTTCCATTTCTATTTAAGCGGGTGTTTTCCTTTGCTCAGCAGCTTTGGCCGCGTTTGAATACAGCATCCGGCTATTTAGCCGAGGCTTCAACGGCGCCGCTGTTAATTAACCGGGGGGGGGGGATTGCAAGGGCCTTCAAAGGTCACATGGTTTCCTCGGGAAGGCTGAAAACACAGGGGAAAAGCAAGTTTCATCCAGCAGGAGGCGAGAACGACGTTTATCTCCTGCTTCTCAGATAAGGGCTCGCACATCTGCATTAACCTTTTCATCTCTAAATACACAAACGCATGCAGCGACGTGCAAACACGCATTCACCCGGCATGCGCACAGTAAACACCGGTGAGAGCTGGCATGTCTAGAATGTCAGAGGTGTTCTCATTAGACCGCTTGTAACGAGAGGCCACGCTCAAGTTGCATTGTGGGAAACGTGTGCAATGCTTAAGAAGACACTGCGATAAGAGATATTCCAGCGGCGCTGCGTCGCTTCTTTCGGGTTTAATCACGTCAAAAGCGTTTAGCCCCGCGCTAAACTGGTGGAGCGCTCTTGTTAGGTCGGGGGGCGGCAAGAACATCCGTGGGGGGTCGATGTAGATGAGAAGATATAGATATCAGGGTTATTGCAGAGCAGTGGGGAGCTGGAAGGCCAATCACCGAGGCCTGGGCAGTTGTGTTGCGTTCTCCAGGAGGAGTTGATCCGCCATGTCCGGAGGAGCCGCTGGAACTGATCAGGACCCCGGGGGGGGGGGGTCGACCCAGAACTTATCAGAGGGGTTACCTATCTTATCTGGCCCGGAAAAGCTTCAGGATGCTCCAGGAGGAACGGGAAGCCGTTGCTGGGGAGACAGATTCCTGGAGCACCTTGGGCCGCTGCAGATAAAGAGAAGCAAGACGGAGGGACGGATGGAAATGAGACCGCCGAGTCGATCGCGGTGTCCATTTCTTAAACGACCAGTAGAGTTAAGAGTATTATAAGAGATGAACCTAAACCTGGTGCGTTCCTTTAAAAGAAATTTAACATTTACAGATACATTTCACCAACCTATGAGCGAAAATATGATTTAAAGGTTTGCAATGAGGGACAGACAGAAATGGACATCTGAAGGAGACACTGTAGATTAAAGAAAGAGACAGAAAATAGGAACGACGTGTGATTCGTCTTCCTTAAGGTCGAGCTGCTCAGCCGTCCTAAAAAAAGGGACAATTTGCACGCACCATAAAGGACATTTACGCTCGCCGCTGCGTCCCGGCAGAACCCCATTGCTCTTTGTTTTAATTGTCCATGAACAAGGCATTGTTCTGGAAGATCAGGGTCTGGAGGAAATTTCCCTCCGACTCGCTCATTGTTACGAGGAGCGCATTATGGGGCCGTCATTATTTTCGCTCTGATATAAAGAATATGTTATTTAAATTTGCATAATTCTCACAGCAGCTCCGAAGCCGCTTCCATAAATAGCTTCATTCAACTTGAGCAGCTTGAAATGAAAGGGACAAGTCCTCGTCGCTTGACTTTTCGTCGACTTTGCTGTCGTTGTTTGCCGTCTGCCGGACGGCTTGTCCCACTTTCTTTGCTTGTTTCCTCGAGGTCTTGCCTCCTCCTCCTCCTCCTCCTCCTCCTCCTCGCTTCCCCTCCGCCCGGTTTGCCCTGAAGTTGGGGTTTAAAGTGTTTTTACAAGCTCTCGCTGCTTCTGCTTGGCTAACGCAGCGCCGCCTCGGGCCGTGCGCTTGATCAATGTAGCATCACACATGGAGGCAGGGCCGATGGCGGCGCACGACTGGCTCTCACCCGACTTACTCGAGGTGTAATAATTCTATTTTGTGGGCTTTCGGAGTCCAGAGGTTAGGCAATTGTTGAAGAAGATCAGTGTTCTCGCCTGCCCGAGGAGCTCAATTTACAGCCAACTCGCTTGACTCGGTTTCGTCCCGCCTGGCGGTGGCACGGGACTCTGGGAAGGACGGGTGCGATACATCCGCAGTGGGTTAATCCCACAGGAGCATTTAATTGTATTCAAAATGGACCCGCTGCGTGGACTTCAGCTCTAGTGTTCACTACTTGCTTGGCTTCCGGACTGGTTTCCCAGCATCCTTCTGCTCTTGCAGCCGGACCAGCATCCCATAAACCCGGCACCTCGCGCCTCATTTCTTTTAGTATTAATAATACAAAGGCAGCCATAAAGCGGGAAGCTGTGGATGCATTAAAACTGCTCTGGCGCCCGATATATCCAAGGTCGCCGCAAGGCTGGGGTCGTTATTCTCCCCCCGCCGCACGGCGACAGAACCGTTCCGGCAGACGGAGGTGCGTTCCGTAACCGACGCGATTATTTCTCCCTTCCCTTTGTTTTATTCTCTCTTTTTTTTTTCTTCCTCTGGGGTTGCGGCGCACGTAACCTTTTTTATGCAACAGCGATGTCATCTGCATTCTTTGTTGTGTTAAGAGGAGTTAAATGACCACTTGGGATGGCTTCGGTCTGACCTTTGACCCCGGAGGATAACGAGTGAGACGAGGAGCGTCAGGCGTAATAGACTGTCGAGGCCTCCCTCCCTCCTCTACGCTTCCTGTCCTTCTTTTTCTCATTTGGTAAAGATGATGCAGACACAGAGGAGCAATTACCGGGCAGGAACCGGCTTCCCGTCTTCACCCGGCGGCGCCGTGAAAAGGCCTTGGCCTCCTTGCTCGACAAGCAGCAGAAATGCCAGCTGCTTGCTTACAAGCAGCTGGAGAGGGCGACAAAGGCCGACCGGCGTCGGTTCGTAGAATATAATGGTTTAAAAACACGATCTGGAAAATGAATTTCATGACGTTTCTATTATTCATCGACTGGAGGAAGGAGGAAGAGGATGGCGGGAGGCTGTTGATGATGATGATGCTGAGAATGTAATGAACTGCATATGAGGATGGAGTCGTCCTCATCCCCCAACCGTCTCACCGGTGTCTCCGCCCCCCCCCCCAAACACATTTTAAACAATCACACGGTGAGGATTTAATTTGTCTTGGTTCGTCTTTGTCTCCGAGGTGACGCACAAGCAGGAGGGCTCCTTTTGTTGCTCTGTATTGATGCCGCTAACGGTGTAATAAAAACGTCCAGAACTTGCGGCGCCGTTTGAGGAAGCGCTCCTTTTGTTCCTGAAGGGAGCGCTTGCGTCGGGGAGATAACTCCGGGCTGTGTTGGTGGGAAGATTAATTTGTTCCCCACTTAGACCGGGCTGTTTCCCGACTCCGGCTGCATCTCCGGTGTCGCCGCCGCCGCAGCCCTTTCTTTGTGTCCTCCCTCACTTCCTATTCGGCCCTCGGTTGTGCTCGCTCTGCCGGACCGGTCGACATAGGTAGCGTATTTATCTCGCTTTAGCCGACTTCGCTACCAAATGATAGCGCCGCCGTTGGGGTTTTAAAGCGATTCTTCGCCAGGAAGCAACATCATTAAAGGTGGCGAGGGATCCGACGGAGTTATCCGACATTCCTCCGATGGAACCGCTTGAGCTCCGCCGCCGCCGCCGGATTATTTCTCAGGCCTTGTATTTTTTGGGGATCTATTTGCTTTATTCTTTGTCTCATGACGAACCTGAATTACCGAACCGTGTCCGAGGACTAACGAGAGAACCCCCCCCCCCCCGCCTAGAATTTTTATCTATCGCTCCTGAAAATGCACCTTGGGGACTCTCTCTCTCTCCCCCCGTCTGTCACCTCTCGTGCACTCACCCCGGGTCCATCCACCCCCAGCGCCACCTCCTCCGTCACCCCTTCCTGCCTCCACCCCCCTCGCCTGCCGACACCGCTGTTTCCTCTAACACTATCATATAGAACAGCCACTTCACTTTTTGCACCTGGCAATTAAAACCAATGGAGAGGCGGAAGAAAAGAATGTTGCTCTCCTCCTCCTCCTCCTCCTCCAGCAGCCACTGCTCTCCTATCTCCCGCCCCCCATAAGTGCGATACACATGTACATGGTGCGTGTTATAAATTCAGAGTTTATGGCAGGCATGGAATTAATTAACAAAGGAATTCTCACCAAGGCTTCCACTTGAGGTAGATAATTTCCGCTTTTTAGTTTCTGCTTCTCTGATAGCAGGCGGAGGCGGATGTGGCGCCAACTAAGGGCCGGCTCGCTCCTGCTGCCCGACTGATTTAACAAAGATGTCTTGTCCTCACACGGAGGCAAAAACACACACACACACACTTTCAGACTCAAAGAAATCTTTCATCTGATCCGGCCTGGGTGGAATTCCTTTTCCCAGCTCCTGCAGGAGCTAACTTTAGCTGGGGGAGGCGGGGCTTAAATTCAGGTGTAGAGAAAAGATGTAAACATCATCACACATGGAGTCAGAGGTCACGGCCCTGTATGCAAGCACTCCTCATTAGCGTTGCATTACTGTTCCATTTTTGAAGGCGCTACGTTTATGCCTCCTCCTCCTCCTCCTCCTCCTCCTCTTCCTCCTCCTCACACGCCACCATTCCTTGATATTAAACATGAATTAGCAATGTCTGAGCTGACATGTAGGAGTGCAGGGAGGGGGTGCTCATTGATTTCCGGGCTACTTACGGCCTGGCGGTATGTGCGGACACACTGGTGCGTAAGCTTGTTAAATGTGAAGTGCATCACCTGTCACCTGGGGGGGGGGGGGGTCTTTGTCTCATCGGTACATAAACACACACAAACACATTCCTGCAGGTTGTAAAGATCTCTATAATGGCCTGTTGTGATTTGAACCCCAACCTGAGCTGATCACGGATTTGTGATTCTCCACAGCAGCTTCGCCTCATTTCAACCGGCCATGTTTATGTATGGGATTCGTCCGACGCGTTCTTCTCCGAACCGAGTCGAGATCTCGTCCGTGGATTAGGATTCATGTGGAGTCTTTGGTTTGCCGGTGCATTTTTCATCTTGTTTTCAGTGAAGATAGACCAACTCCACTATTTCAGTCCCCCCCCCCCCCCCCCAGGTTTTAAGGAGAAATAAGTTCCTCACAAAGCCAGTTTTCCATTCCGACTCCCGTGTTGAGCGCTGGGAGAAGATAGCCCAGGTGATTCCTGCAGTCTGCTCCGGATTATTATGCCAAAACATCACTGGGCCCTTCTCCAAATAGATCATAAATAATTATTACAGAGTGCATGTTCAGCGCTCTGGGCCATGGATATAACTTGTTTAGTTTCTAACACACCCCAATCAATAATAAGCCTGTCATCTAAAATTTATGAGAACACCACCATGTATTTTATTTATCTTTTCCTTTATTTATCTATTTCCTTTGGCTGCTTGCGGTCAGCTCTTGTTCTGGGGCTAATATTGCCGAGTGGGTGTGCAGCGTGGGGTCGGTCCGGCACCCACCTCCGGAGGGGGGGGGACCCCCGGAATTATGGATCGAGGACCGGAGTTGTCCGATGATTGACAGCCGCATTCCGTTGGAGGTGATTAGGTGCGTGAGGCCCAAAGAAAACAGACACGATGGAAATTCCAACGTCCCCGGTCTAATTTCTGCTGCGGGTAATCATGATGCGT
The DNA here is from genome assembly GCF_040956055.1 of Brachionichthys hirsutus. Classification (NCBI taxonomy): domain Eukaryota; kingdom Metazoa; phylum Chordata; class Actinopteri; order Lophiiformes; family Brachionichthyidae; genus Brachionichthys; species Brachionichthys hirsutus. Next base: position 5,976,874 of record NC_090918.1, read on the forward strand.
GATGATCTGCAGACGTCGTTGGGCACGTCTCTGCTGCTGTAGCTTGTCCTGTCTCAGACGCTGCTCCGAAAACCAGAGAGGTCAAGAAGCAGCGAGGCGTCGTAATTTAGCCACGGAAGAAACATCTGTAATTTCTATTTTAGGTCAGTTTATTTTCCAGTGAGCTCATTTCTCATTCAATTCATCTGACACTGTTTAAAAGAACAATTAAAACAAATCTTCTGGTTTAAACTTTCAGCGTAGACTTATAGCTGCAGTTAGCATCTGGTTAGCTTAGCTTATCTTTTGTACGGACTGGAAACAGCTAGCTCGAATTGTGTATTTTTTGCCAAGCAACCTGGAAGTGAGAAACTATTCCGAAGTTATACGGTGAGTTGTCGGTTTTCCTTTTCTGCTTTTGTGTGAGTGAAAAAAAACATGCTAAAGCTAACAAGCTAAAACTGTGCCAATTAAGTTACCTTTAGACAAAGCTAGGCTAGCAGCCCCCCTCCATTCTTTATGCTAAGATTAGCTGGCCCGGCTGCCACATAACTTACTGTTAAATAAGTATCTTTTTATAACGCTCCAAGTTCTATTAAAATAAACATTAAAAGGGACTCTTTTGGGTTAGCTCATTTAGCCGCCGTCAGGCGTTTGGCGCGCTTTATTTATGGTGGAGCTAATCAGGCCGGAATGCACCAGGTGAAATAAATCACACAACACGGCGTCTTAAAATCAACACACGCTCAAACACACTCGCACGGGCGGGATCGGTGTAAGCCTCCATCGCCTCCACCGTGGGGGCGCCTGTGATCTAAAACTTACAATATTCCTCCCAACAGTTCTTCGCAGCTTCTCCTGCCTCCTGCCAAACGCTGCACCTCCCGCTCTCCTTCATCCCCCACCTCCTCCTCGCGTCAGGTGCGTTTAGCCTGCCTTTGAACGCCATGCCTCCATATTTTATTGAACGCGTTGTTGGTTGATGCTGGATTCCCCCCACAATGCCGGGCGGAGGGGTCATGCATTAGAGATGTGTGCTTTGGTACCTGGCTGGAGGAGGATGGAAAGAAAATATAAAAGATGAGGGGAGGCGTGCGTCTCTCCTGCGTTTTGGTGGACTGTATAGAACTCGTTATTTGGAATTTCTGTGTTATTCCATGCAAGGGGGGGGGGGGATCCATCAGCGCTGTCTCTTTATCTTCTGTCTGACCTTGATCCATCTATAATGTCTTTCTTCAAAAGCACCCCTTGAGGTCAGTGTGGCGTATTTAACCGCCATCAATTGAGAGCTTCTCACAGTTTTACTCCTTTTTTTCGTCCTTTTTGTTTCAACCTGTTATGAAATTTTATTTATTTTATTTTAAATCTGAGCTCATCTGGAGAGCTGCGGTGACATCACCAGTCATCTTTGTGACCTTTATGCTTAAATCTGAAATGCATTCTTGAGTATAAGCGCGTGCACAGAGGCGACTATTTGCATATCTAAGGTTAAGCCCAATTGCCCTTCATACGGCGGGTGTTAAAATACTGATTAATCCCCCGAGGGGTGAGTGTCGAACACATATCTGCAACCTCCTGATTGTATTGTGTAGCAATAGCAAAATTAGACACTGAAATATGTCACGCCTTAAATTAGCGGCCCATATTTTAGTGCCATTCCCAACGGGGGGGAGGGGGGGCAAGTTACGAGGGCATTAAGTGAGAAGAGGCAACTCACTTGTTGTCACCTCTGCATCGCTTTTCATGCATTTGCATAAGATCCCGTTTGCGCGGGAGAACTTTTCAGGAATGTTTTGTTGTTGTTGTTTTTCCAATATACAAGAACTGTTGGCTAAATTGAATCTGAAAATATCAGAGCAAAGCTTTGCGGTGTGTGTTTTTTTTTTTTTATCGCCTTTTGTCTCTAACAGATGTTTCATTTACGGCTAACAATTACCCACAGAGGAATCTTTTTATTTTTTTTTCAATGCTCAAGTTTATTTAAACCCAATCTTCGCGCCCTCGCTCCTTCACCTCGCAGATTTATTTGAAACAGTTTGTGCTGATTCCCCCATTTCTTTCTCAGCCCCCCTCAGTCCAGGGAGCAATAATCTGGCTTCCTGTAGACTAAACATAAAATTAAAAAGCAATCTGGCTGTGCCGTATGTTTCATAGAAATCTGAAAGGGAAAAAAAAAAAAACTCACATCAGCGACTTTCGCAGATAAAAGTGCAGCGGCTCGCCAAAGTGAAAAGGCGGATAAAAAAATGAATATATCTTCTTTTTTTCCCCCCCTGCTCCTCTTTTTTTTTGCCTTTGCATATGTTAGAGCGGCTTGATTAACGGCCGGGCCATCCAAAAGCTAATTATTTTATTGAGTTGTGGGACGAGGCGGGATCCCACCCGGGGGATTTGGCTTTGGCTTTGGCTGATTCCTCCCGCCTCCCGGTACCTATCCTGCACGGTGACAGGCGGATGAGCCCCAGGTATGGGTGGTCTCATCTCTCATCTATCAATAAGGAGCTTACTAGTCGTACTGGAAATGGGAGGGAATACAATGCCATTGCAATTTGATTTTAAGCCCCACAGGTCAATCTGCTGAAGCCCCTTTTCAGGCAGCTGCTTTTATCGTGCCCCCCCCCCATACTTCAACTCGCTTTTGCTTTCTTTTCCCATCTATTTCTCACCGTCTATCACTCCTTTTCTATTATATTGCCTTTTTTCACTCTTTTCTTTGGAGCTTGTGATTAACAAAATTTGCAGCAACGACAAGTTCATAGCAGCAAGGAAATACAAATCTTATGCCTGAGTATAGTTTTTTCTTTTCTTTTTATAAATCAATGTGCTTTGTGTTTTAGCAGCATTTTGCATTCGAGTTCAGTTTTTAGCTTGCAGAGCGCTAATAGCCGTCAGCTGCATTCGAGTGACAATCCGACCTCCTCCTGAACTTCCTGCGCCTCCTTGAATGTTGGAAAGGCCGGCGAGAGCTGAAGAAGCCGCTGGTTTGAGAGATGAAACATTTTAAAACCCGAAACCGAAGTCCAGTCGGTTCAGATCCAAACTCCCAGGATTACCACCACCCGGAATCTCGCAGAAATTCCCCCCTCCTTTTTGTTTTTTCCGATCTTACGCACGTACGATTTTCACACGACTATCACAAACTTGCTGACATCCTTAGAAGTAAATTTTAATTGCGTAAACACCCAACACGCCGCGCAAACCCTGCAGCTCCGCCTCTGAACGCCGGCCTGTGCGAGTTTGTGTGCGCGTGCATGCACCTGAACGTCTTTGTCTTTTGTCTCTGTATCAGGAGTATCTGATTGACCTCCCTCCTCCCAGACCTGCCATCCCTGTCAACAAGACGTGCCCCCCCCCCCCACCCCCACCATCGGTGCTGGGAGCTGCCGGGGAAAGACGACTGCCTTCATCCAAGCCAGGGATGTGTATGTCTGGGGCGGACAACAAATTGGCCCCGTCATATCTCCCACTCCAAATGCTAAGGTTAGATTTTAATTGTGGCGCCTGGGTTGGAAAGCAGCAAACGCTATAGACAAAATAGCGGCGGCGGTGTCAGCGGACGTGTTGTGAATAGTTCACATAATACCAGTGTATACACAGCGGACTCGGAGCCGGCCACCTTTGCTGCTCTCCCCTGTTCTCGCTGAATAAGAATCTGACATGAGTTCTGCACATATAAAATTAGTAAATGCCACTGTAGCCGTAGTTAAATATCACACAAACCCCCGGAGAGGAGGAGGAGGAGGAGGAGTAGGGGGAGGGGGAGGAGGAGGAGGTGGTTCTAGCAAGTTCCCTTGGCCTATTTTTTATTATTTTTTCTGCAGGAGGGGAAGAAAGGGTGTTCACACAGTCTGTTCAGGTAGCCTTGTGTTTCTGTTTTTTTTAAAGAGAATGATTTACAACTTTAAACAACAAGAATCCAAATTCACGATAAAGGTGAATCGGTTACTCTGAATCATCCGTCGGTGTGAATGATTGCCTCTGTGTGTGTGTGGCCCTGCAATTAGCTGGCGGCTTGTCCAGGGTGTGCCCTGCCTCTCGCCCGTAGACTGCTGGGACAGGCCCCAAACACGAGCCGCGACCCGGTAATGAACAAAGCGGTTCAGGAAATGAACGAATGAGAATAGCCACGTAACAAGTGCAGACAGTTTTCGCAGCTGATCGTTGACCCCGCCTCTTCACCTGGTGACCATGATCTCACGTGAAGTAGCTCAATTAAGGAATGAAGAATTAAATAATTTTTTTAAAGAAAGAAAAGTTGTAGTTTCACCAAAGTTCCATTAGCTAAGATGGAAGGGGCGGGGTTTACGGCCTTTGCAGGCCTCACCTTTGGTGCCATCCATTCACATTCCTTTGCATTAATCCCGCCCTGGCGTGAGTCCAGCGCTGGTTCCTCTTGATTTACCCAAAGACTGCCGTGGATTCCTCACAGTTCAGCAACAGGCGGCGTTTTACGGCAGTTTAGCGGCAGCCCCCGCCGTTAAAGCGCCGCCACACGGCGCAGAGGCTTGGCTGTTTCATCTGGCACAGGCGATGGCACAGCTGCCAGCGGACGCGCACGTCGTTGGCACGTAGCCTTAATTGGAAGTACTGGATCGCTGCCAACGCTGGCGGGCCTGGAACCCTTAACAGGAAATACGTGCAATCATTTGCCAATGATTGATTCATAATTGACTAAATATCTGAGACGTCCTCTGCTTGCTTTCAGCGTTCCCTCATAAATAAAAGGTGCAATTAGCTGCATGCTTTCTCAGGCAGCTCACCTGATACAGAACAGCCCAATGTGGTAGTGATTTGCAGAGCAAATGTTATTGCACTTGCACGCATCGACGCCACATGTTCCCGGTGGCTCTCCTTGGAAATTGCGCAGGAGCGACGCGCCGGGTTCCTTCTCCAAATGGATCGGGTTAAATGACTCCGAACCGTTTAGCATCCAGCGCACAAGTTTGCCGTTTCTCCGCCGTGCGGAATGCCTTGTGTTACGTTTCCCTTGTTGATATACAGAATCTCTAACAAATGATAATGGCTTGCAGCTGGAGGACGGATGAGGTGGGGGCGGCGTCGGGTCGATTCCCTGATGGATTCAACATGGGGCTCGCGTACGATCCTGGAGTTGCCCCCCCCCCCCCCCCCCCGCCCGGCAATCTCAAAGCGAAGTTTTCGACTACTTAATTCACTCTGATTTCCGTAAACTGGCAGCTCAAAATGAGGGGGAAATCAAAAATTGCTATTGTCGTCAAGAACGCGAGAGCGTCGCTATTTGTGAAGGAAGGAGGAGGAGCTCATCGGCGCAAATCAAGAGCTGTAAAATCCAATCAATCAATCAATTGATGTCGAAACTGATGACAACTGAACGATGTGTCTTCGTGGAAAAGAAGATTCCTGCATAAAAAAGAACGTGGGATGATTGAAGCTCCGAGTCTCTTTCAGGTTCTTTCTCGCTGTCAACATATTGATAAGATCCTCAGAGATTGATTTTGACGAAGCCCAGAGCCGTTCTATCTTTGTGAACTGAACATCTGCTAATGTGCTAATCGCAGCTACATGCGCATGCTGTTTGTAACAACAAGCCAAGCTGCCGCTCGCCGCGCCACGACGTGACAGGTCTCTCGTCTATCGTCTCGTTGATTAATGGGAGATGCGGGAAACGTTCCTCCGTCAATCACTTCTGGAGAACTCCAGGGACATAAGTTTGGATGAGAGGCGCTTTGATGGGCAGCTTGGACTGGAACAGAAAAGAGTAGATCGGGGGGGGGGGGGGGGGGGGATTCTGACAGCTCCTCTAATGCAGTAAATGGATATGGATAAAGGTCATCTCCTGGCAGCGATCACCGAGGAAAACCTCGGCGAAGCGGTGACAAATTGCAACACAAAGCAAATGGCCGAGTTTTTTTTGAGAGGGTCCAATTTGTCGTCTCCAATAACGGCCATTGGTACTCGGCGGTCTGGGCTCGCTGCCCGATAGCTGGTTAGAGGCCAGGCTGATTAGATGTAATGTCTGACAGCTGTCGGTGGTCCGCGGCGTAACGGAGTCGGCTTCTATGAGCCGTGCCAAGTTTCTCTACATCAATATGCATAAGGTGAACGGCGAGGGCGAGCGGGGCGAACAAGCGCATGACTGCCTGTTGTTGGAAAGGAGGCCCCATCTGGCACTGTTCTCGGCTCCCCAGGCTCCATGTGTAGACAGCGGCGGGGGGGGGGGGGCGTTGCAGAGGGGACACCCCGGGCGCTGGAGGCAGTTGGGCGAGAGAGTGTCTGGGTCAAGAGGGTCGACGCTGTGGACGACATCGGGAGCCCGGGGCGTGACAAATGGGCTGGTGTGCTGGTGGGCACGACATGAGCCCAGCGGGGGGGGGGTTATTCTGCATGCTTTTGTGTGTCTCGAGCGGTCAGAGCATCAGTGTGAAAATATTTACCCAGGGAAAGTTCGGGCGTCGTCATTTTCGCCTTCCTTCTAACGCGGCGTAGCAATAACACAGAGCATGCTAAGCACATTTCCTCATGCGTGCGCTTTTTCCTGCGTGCACCTGCAGGCGGACTTGTGCATACGCGCAACAGTAGTGCACGTGTTTTCCACACCCATCTGGGGGGGAAGGGGGGGGGGGGGATTATCACGGATTATCCAGCTATTAGCGGTCTCTGTTTGTTTGATTTCCTCCATCGATTAAAGGCGGTCCTCGACCAAACAGGCTTTATTGATGAGACAACACAACGTTGTGTACAGTGCTGTGTGTGGGGGGGCGGGGGGGTGGCAGCAATCTGTTGTAGGCATTTCTCCCCATTTCATCATGACTGAACGCGCCGCCGTGGTTTCCCATAAGAGACTTGTGCGGGGAATTATCCGTGACAGCGGCGGCGCCGGCGTGCGATCAGAGGCCGTATTGTTAGGCCTGCCAACGTTTACATACAATATTTATCCTTTATTGATTTCTTTTGATTAAAAATCCAAGCAGTCGAGTCAGCTGACTCGTGGCGGGGAGAATCTTCCCACTTCCCCGCCTCTGTGAGGGATGCGTGTCAGCCGGATTAATATTTCAAAGTGCGGTAATTCCTTTATGACAGGCAGCAAGTGTTTTAGCGCTGAGCGCCAACAACAGCCGCGCCGCTGTTGATGTTTTCATTTGTTTGTCAATGACGGGGGAGCGGCGGCGGCGGCGGCGTGCTAAATAATACAACAAATCACGCCGCAACTTTCTTCCTCCGTATCCGGAGAACGCATTTGAATATCTATTATTTACACAAACATCTTGTTAGCTAAAGAGTAAGCAGTTTGTTTACCCGCCACGTGTTCTGGCGTGTAGGAACCACGGCGGGTGCATAATTCATGGCGCCTGGCGTTGTTTGTTCACGTAACTCAAGCACCTTAAAATGTTGTGGAGTCTGGCGCATCCCAGCGCATTAAATATAGACTAGTACAACACGGAGGCAGCCTTTGCTTTCCAGTCACCTATTCGTGTACCACGCATTAATATTTTAGATTGTGTGCGCGCTTTTAGCACGGATCGCTAATGCGCCGTTTCAGAAAACAGAGGAAGTGGATTCCGCCGCCGCTCCTTTCCCCTCTGTGTCTACTCCCCCCCCCCCCCCCCCACAAATTAATCCTCATTTTTAAGCAACTGCTCCTCTGGCAGATCAGGCCAGGTGAGAGATTGTCTTCGCTCCTCGCCTTCGGGGCGTCTCGAGCGCCATTTAATCCAAATGCCAATTTGTGGCACACAAATAGGCAGAGGCTGCAGCCAGCCGCCTGGTTGGCCGACTTGTTTGGGCATGTCGCGCACTCCTTTTGCATATGTGTGTGTGTGTGTGTGTGTTGGTGCACGTGAGGGTTTACGCTGGGCCCTCTCAGCTTGGTGCATCTATAATTGGAGAGCAGGGAGCGTCCGGAGGTGCGGGGTTGTCAGTCACTGTTTAGGTTGCCCGGGGCCCCTGGCACTCCTGTGGGTATCAAAGTGGCGCTAATTAAATGTGGGCCCCGCCGTACGGCCCTCCACATCACGAGGCCAACGGAGACCCCCACCCAGGCTGTCCTCCCGGTGCCTTTGAGAATCTGCTGCTTGCACTAATTACCCATTGTCCATTTGACTCGCACAGACACACACACTTCATCCCCCGCTCCCCCCTCCTCTTATATTTATTATTTTATATCTTCCTGCCCACTCTGTCTTTGGCTTGCCGGCCTAATTAATCTTATGGAAATCTCCTCCAGCCAAGGTTGGCCTCCGATGTTTGTAATTTGATTTGGGGATGATAAAAGTGAAGGCCGGGTGAGGGAACACTGTCATTTCTCTGTCCTCCCCATCCACCCCCCCCCCCCCCCCCCTCCACATCCCAACACTCGGGGGACGCGTGGGGGCTATCAATCTTTCCCACGTGCCTGGAAAACTGATATCCCAGAAAATTAACTTCAATTAATAACAGAAATCCCCCGATGCGGCGGCGGAGGCAAGGCGGCGCTTTGAAGGAGAACCTTCAAAGATGTCTCTCTGCACATCTTTTTCAGGCCGGCCAGGGAGGGGCTTTCTTTTCATTATCATCAGCCGCCATTTGAACATTCACCGAAAGCGCCTTTCTTGTTTTTTTAACCCACGACTGCGGACATTTAAATAAAAAAACGCTGTCAACACAACATATCGATTACATCCCCTCTGGCTCGAAAAGCGCAAAAGCAAGATGGCAGCTCCTTCCGAAGCCCCCGGTCTCGCTACGTCCCCACAGCCCGAAAAGCAGACTGGAGAACCGCAAAGGTCAGTCGTCACATCGGTCTACTGCCGGTTTAAGTCCGGTAGTCGATGACATCATCGCACGACAGGCCGTTGTTTTGACGGTTTATCGGATCGGAGGCGAAGCCGTCAGATTTTTCCGGGCTCATGCTCGCTAAAGGCGTTTTAATGAGATCCGGATATATGAGCCAATATTAGTTCATCACGGAGGAATCGCGTCAGCAGATTCTTCCCGAAAGGACTCGAGACACGGCAGATTAGGAATGTCGAGGTAATTTGATTTCATTCACGCCGTTTGAATTTATTTTTCACCTGTAAAAATGTCGCTCACGCGATTTCAAACACGGATAAGTGAATCATTTTCAAAAGCGACGCTTCAAAAGTTGGTTTTGCTTCAGGTAAAAGTCGAACATCCGCCTCTGGCTGAGCCTCTGATAGGACATTCCGCTCCGGTCAGGAAATCCTCGCCGCATCACGTGATTCCCAAAATCTTTCAAATTGGCCATTTAATTGTTCTTTTTACTTGAAAGCTACAAAAAGGTATTTTATTGGTATAAAGATAATTTAAGGGGGCAGTTTGTCTCAACAGGTGTCAACTTACTTAATTTGTTTTATTCCTTTTCAGTTTTCCGAATATTTCATGGTGCATTTCTTATCTGTAAATCGAATTACCCTTAAATGAAGTGGTCAGATTGATCACTCGT
>NC_090918.1:6337637-6492511 GCF_040956055.1 Brachionichthys hirsutus
TGTCCATGTGTTTGTAGGACACACACACAGACCACACACATGAACCGACTACAGAGTTGCGCCAGAAGCCGTAGGAAGCACGCACACACACACACACACACACACACACACACACCGGAACGCTCAGCGAAGCCGAATGCCGCTCACGAAAACACGTTTCCTTCCTTTTGGGAATGGCGTGCTCGTTGTTTCTGTGCTGTAGCTCGCAGCAGATCGGACTCTTCTGTGCTGTAATTGTGTTTTCAATCTACCTGAGCGTCTGTGCGTGGGCGTGGGCGGCGCGTTCTCCACGCGTGTGCGACCTCGACACGGCGATTTCAATAAGACGAAAATCCAATCCGAACATCGACTGCAAAAATAACCCTCTCGTCGGATGCAGGAGGCGTAAACGAAAGCAAAGCATGAGCCAATGAATCCGGATGCCGGGCCTGAGACGCACACACACATAAACACACACACACGCACACGCGCACGCACACACACTCGCTTGCTCTCTCATTCTCTTTTGTCTGCCAGCCTGTCGGCAGAAGTGTTTGTCTGCAAAGGAAATGGAATTTGATGATGAAAGTACCCTTGAAACGTACACACACACACACACACACTCACACACACACACCGCCTAAATTTCACTGACATGGCAATATGACAGAAAATGTGTTTTCCCCCTGCGTGGCGGTAGCATCACTGGCTGAGAGATGAATGACGGAAAGATGCAAATTCTGGTAGAGGAAGAGAAGGAGGGAGAGGGTGAGAGACATCAACGGAGGAAAGGAGGGCGAGAAGTGGAATAAATGGAACGGCCTTACAGCAACAGACTTGAAAGAGAAATTTGGGCGGTCAAGAGGGATCGGGTAAATGTTTAACTAAAGGAGGGGAGTCATCTTGGAAGTGAGTAATGGGAGGAGGAAGAGGCGGTAATGGGAGATGAAGGGTGGGAGATAAAAGAGGTGGTTGGAAGGGAAAAGCTAAAGAGACGAGGGAACGATTCGCTATTGGCCTCACTAAAGTGTGGAGAATGAAAGAAGCGCCGCTAAGTAGATGCGTCTAACGCAGTGAAAGCAGACAACCCCCCCTGCGTTATTACAGGGGGGGGGGCAGCTCCCGTCTCTCTACAGCTGGAGATGAAGCAACAGAATGAGGTGGGATAATCCAAAGATAGCGGCAGCCCTCCGGTTCCGGTTCCGGGTCCCGTTAGCGCTCGCCTCACCCAGCGGTAACAACACGCTGTTGCCGTGGGCGATCTCCTCCTCCTTCAGCGGAGAGATTACAGCTCGCATGTCAAGATCAAACTGCAGCGGCGATGATGTCTCGGAGACGAGCGAGGCCTCGAGGTGGAGGGGATTATTCAGCGATACGTCGTCCTTATCGCCGCGCGCGACTTCCTCCCTGACTCCTTTCATTTCTGTTTGGCATCTTTTCTTTTTAGCTCTTCCCTTTAAAAAAGCTCCGAACGTGAAATTCGCCCCCCCCCCCCCCCCCCGTTAAGGTCGAGGCAATTAAAAAAGGGTTATTGTAAGATGTAGCGAGATGCTAGCTTCACCGGAGGGAGGGAGGGACAGAGGGGAAAAAGAAAAACCGGAAGCCAGAAGAAATGGAGTCGGAGGATGGGAAAGGAGGAAGAGATGTACTCAGAGAAAAAAAAAAGATGGATGACGAAAGAGAGCAATACTCAGACGAGCATGCAGGGGACAGGAGGTGTTATTTCATACTCTGTCATCGCGCCGCGTTCCAGCCGCCGGCCTCGCCCATCCCTCAACAGGCGCATCTGTTTATCTTCTGTCTCCTCCCCTTCATCCCTCCTTCCATCTCTTCACCAGCGTATGCATCTCTCTCATCTGCCCGTTTCTGTCTCAGCCCGCCTGAATCCGTTCTCTTCCCACCACCTCGACAGCCGCATCCCTTCAGCTGATCAATAACAGCATCCGAACTCGTCGACATACGAATGCACCCCCCCCCCCCCCCCCCAGCACGACGTCGGCAAATCCTGCGAGTCATCTGAGACTCCTCCTCTGAATCCTCTAATTGGTGCCCGGTATAGATTTGACTTAATAAGCGGGATCAATAAGGGATAATGACGATAATGCCTCATATTGCTATAAGCGTCTTATCGAAGCGTGCGCGTGTGACGTCGCTCTTGGCCTTTACAATCAATAATAGTATCAGCAGTCGGCCGCTATTGGCTCTCCTAATTATTAGTGTCGGCTTCAATTAGCGGCGACGACACACTTATTGATCGGAGACCGCCGGCTGTTTGCACATCAGAGGTCATTCGACGAGTCGCAGCAGCCTGAATTTAGATGCCCCCGAACCGACTCTCAGGTGGGGGGGGGGGGGGGGGGGTGATGGTGGAGCGAGAAACGGGGAAGGGGAGGGGGGCGGAAACAATGATCCGGTGGGAGAGAAGAGAAGAGCAGGGGAGAGGGAAGCGTCAAAGGATTCGTGTGGGAGGGGCCTCAGCCTCAGTGTCCTGAAGAGTCGGCAGAGGAACCCGTTTATAGGACGGCCTCTCGTCTCTCTCGTCTTTTGTCCGGAAGTCTTGCCATCTTCTCTGGTTTGACAGTCAGCTGTGACAAAAACGCCGACCTCTGATCTGCCCCCTGACCCGAGGGCCGATGGGATGCGTGTGTGTGTGTGTGTGTGTGTGTGTTGGGCTGAGATAAGCGCATTGAAACAGCGTGTCTTAGTGTGCGTGACGCATGACAGAAGTCTGTTTCTTGTCACCGTGCTGCTGAGTCAGCCTCCTCTTGGACCGCCACGCTTAAATATATTTATTTAATATATTAAATATTCAATATTGGCGACTTCTGCCGAGATCCTGAACGGTCGTTGCCGCTATTCGTCGACGTACTTCCAGCAAACTTCCAGCGTACTTCCCGCAGTCCTTGACCAGCTCTTCCAGACCAGAACTTCCTGTTTGGTCGGAAGCCAATTGAGTCGTGGAGAGAAGGATCGGCAGCTGTAAGTCTGCAGGGGGGGGGGGGGTGATAAAAGGATGATAAAAAGAACCCCCCCCCAAAGTAGCAAACAGTCGTCGTTTATCTTTTTGTACTTTTTAAAACCTCGCGCTTTTATTTGTTCATGCAGCAGCGCTGTTTCCGCTGGGAGTCGAGCAAATGTCTCGTGTCGAATCCGATCCCGAAACTTTTAAAAAAAAACAACCTTTGGTGCGTACTTTTCCGAGTTTATATTTTGTGTGCTCTCCCTCACATTTGTCAACAACTTTGGGCTTCCGTTCCTTTTTTTGATCCGTCTTCCCTCGGTCTAGTTTTTGCATTCTCACCATCTGTCTCTCAGATGTACATCACACGGCGTTCCCGCAAGCCCCGTGTTCCCGCTTCCTTTGTGATGGAAGGCCTTTTACTTCAACGGAATATTCACGTGGGGGGGGGGGGGGGGGCTGGATACGGCAAAGCACAAAAAATAACCCCGCCAAGCTGATGAGCTGTGAGCTGCGGTGGATTCTGACTTGCACTTGAATGCACCTTATCGACACGCCTGCAGGAATAGAGTGGGAAGAGTGGGAAGCGTCTCGGCCCCGGCGGAACCTGTTAAATAGTTTTCTTGTTTCCCTTTGGCATTCTCCGCATCTGCTGGTACACGACAATCTGTTTCAGCGTGTCAGGAGTTGCACTCCAGCTAACCCAAACCCTGCAAAGCGGAAGAGGATGGTTGGATGGATGGGCGGATGGACGGATGGGCGGATGGGCCACCTGTTCATTCGCGCTCCTGCGCGTGGTCTGAAAGCCCGGCGACATCATCAAGAAGGGTTCGAACACATTACATGAGAATATTTGTCCATCTTTAGAGTTAAAATGTCTGTTTTTAAAAGTCTATCCCGGCCAGACGCGCTACGGGCTCAGCTAACGCTAGCTGCTGAAGCCGCCGAAGCGTCGGGATCGCTGCTGCTGCCGAGCAACAGCCCGCACACTATTATAATAAATAGTCGCCTTGGACTGTTGACTAACTGGTTCATAAATATTGATGGCAAGGAAGGGGAAGGATGCTCGATGCTGGAAATATTTAATGTTGAGGATGGCAGGTGCATCTGAATGAGGTTTGCTGATTCGGCACAATATGCTAATTAGTGTCTTTGGTTTGCTGATGCGTTCTCATAAATATTTAGGGATGGAGGCGGGTGCACGGGTGGAGACGTCCAGAAAGTTTCCTCGGGCCCGCAGGAGCCGAGCGGCCCAGTTGACATTGGGTCTAAACCAGTTTGATGGGTGCCGGAGCTAGACCTGTGTGCGACACACACACACACACACACACACACACACACACACACACACATTTAGATGCTCTTTTGAATAACCAGACACACACACATGTTGTGCACCCACGCACTCAGCCAACAATGGGAATATCCACAGTGATGGGGGGGGGGGGGGGGCCGGGAGGGAACGCTGTGATCCTCTGAGGCTGAGGTCAAACAGAGACATCGAGAGGTCACCTTGCATGAGTGGGAGCGCTTGTTTTACATGCCTCGATTACTTCCTTGAACGCATCAACATGAGGTGAATGTCAGGAATCTCATCTCTTAACCATACAACCCCCTTAAGGCTCACATAATGCCATTCAACCCCCCCCCCCCCCCCCTTAGTGGGCCCCTTTCTATTTGCCTACCGTATGGTGGCTGAAGTTCACTCGACCAGGGAAACTGCAGCGAGGCCAAATATTCACATGGACGCGAAAGAAACGAACGGTTTCTGTGTGAAGGCGGAGATGAAACTTTATCTCCACCAGATTACTTCTTCAGTCAGGAGTCTCTTCTTTCCGCTGACGGACGGCGCTGTCAAGAGCGTCGCCGCCAGCTTCTCCGCGATGGAGGATATTTACCCACCTGTATGGTTTCATTTTCTCCAAAGAGGAAATGACAGAGGAAATTAAGCCTGGAAGGCAAATAAAAAGCAAAAACTATAGTTGACATTGATGGAGAAGAGACACAGAACCGGGCCTCCGCCCCGGGTCTAAGATGAGATTCAGAAAAGGTCGACTCGCAGGTGACGAATCTTCCACGAGGAACTAACCCTCTGTGTATACAGTTCTGCACCAAGCATCAAGGGTTAATCATGTATGATTAGCATTCGGCGGCTGCAGTTGAGCTCTGTAGATATGGTACGTGCCTCAAATCTCTTCCCTCGGCAGTAATTAGTATAGAACGTGCCTTTATTTCCCGAGAAATAAATTTCAAGGCCTTTTTCAAACAGGAAGCAGCGTTGCAGTAGTTTTCTTTTCATTATCAAGATATAAGTATGAGCAAAAAAGTCTTTCGGCTTCAGTATTCTGACAAAGGCTAGTGAAACAGGCTAAAAATGTATTTATTTTTCCAGTAAATGAACTCAACCAATGCTGAGAGCTGCCCTGTATTTATATATATATATTTAAAGGGATTCATATCATTTAATTACCCTATCTACAAATCTCTTTATTAAAGTGAGTCACATTGTGCTTGTCACAATAGCTTTTTTCACACACACACGCACGCACGCGCACACACACACACACACATGCTCATTCTCTTCCCTTGAGTTTGCTTTTCGCTGCCGATCTGCATTAAACACGCTCAATGAAATATTAATTCCAAGATACTTTTCATAGATTGCTTTTAGAAACACACGAGCACCTTAGTAAAAAAACACACTTGTTACTTTTTGAAAATGTAGCCTAATTCTCAGAGTCGATTTTTTTAGCAATGTTTCCTGCAGCTTTCCGGAATGCAGTCGGGAAGCACGGGAGGGGAATGTTTGATGAAGCTAGGTCTGAGCTTAGCCGTCGTGGACTAGCATCAAAGTAAAACTGAGCTTCGGACAGGGCTGCCGATCAGATCCGCCTGACCTCCATGTCCCGGATCGTGATCCATTGATGAAGTTGTAGATGGCCTCGGGGCTTGTGGAGGTCGGTCACCCCTTTCCTGACTGCTCTGTTTGCGATATAGAATCCGGTGAAAAGTTTTCCTGCATCCAAACTTTTGCAGGTACGTATCTAGTGGAAACAGGAGCGATTACGGTGGAGTCTAAATCCAGCGTTCACCGCCAGCGATTGAATCAGTGCCGTTTCTGTCTCGGAAATCTCCTCTCCCTGCGTAAATATGATAATTCTTTTGGTTTTTTTGAATCCATTTTTTTTTTTTTTGCTGGCTTCCCCGGCAACACAATAATGCAGGTGACAAACTTTATGAAGCTCCCACTTAGCGAGGGATCGCGGCTGTCGCTGCCGGCGAACACGCTTAAACACGGATCTGAACACCCTCCCCCTGCAACGCACACGCTTAGCCATCAATCCTCGATATCACACACACGTGTGGCTGTCACATGTGAGGAACGCACCTTTGAACAGCAGACACACACACACACACACACACACACACACACACACACACGCTCGCACCAATCAGTCACCTGCGTTGACGCGGCGCCCTGCCACTTGCTCCACAATGGTGTTACGGCGGCTCTCAGCCTGTTATGATCTCATTCCAAAAGCATTCAGCGGTGCCACAAAGCAATTCCAAACACATTTCCAAAACACATTTTGCAGAGCCACAACGTGTTACATCCATCACTGGGGGGATGAGGTGTAATGACCGACACACACTGTAATAGTTGATTCCCTTGCCATGGAAAAAGTGTGTGTGTGTGTGTGTGTGTGCTCTTCCCACATCAGAGGGGAGGAGCGCTCCCCCTTTGCTCTGACACCCATATATTTAATGAAATGAACGATGCATTTCAACCTCAATTCCCCCCCCCCCCCCCCCGCCGTTGTCCTTCGTCCTCTCCTCTCAGATATACTTTACCCGACTTTTGCGATGGCGGCACGTAAACTAGATTGAGATTAAAAAAAATCTCCTCTCTGTCTGAGCTTTAGATTTTGCATGTTTTAGCCGCTTTGTATAAATGGTGGAAGAGAGAGGGCGAGAGACACCGAGTCAGAGAGAGAGAGCGAGAGAGTGGTGGCAGGGAAGATGAAACAGACAAACTGATCAAAGAATCTGGGGCGACAGAAATATATAACAAGCGCATGAGAAAAAGAGCTGATGCTCGGATGGAGGGAAAGAGAAACGGCAAGAAGGAAATGGTGTTTAAATATTTGCATGTGAGATGAAAAGCAGCAGATAATGAATTCTAGTGGACGCCACCCAAATGTTGTTCACCTCCGTGCGACCCCGCTCTTCAACCGTGAGTGCGTTGAATTGGGAACGCCGCACAAAGACACGTGTGGACACGAGTGTTACATTTGTAACCCCGGCGCAGGAGAATAACCGATTCGGGCCATAATTGCACCTGGACTTGTAATATTTGCACACATGCTGCCAGCGGGGAGCTGGGCGAGAGACAATCACGCAAACACAGATGCTCTCGTTCCTCTGATGTTTTCATGCATCCTGCAAGAGGACGAGAAAGGAAGGATAGACGTGTAATTAGTGCAGTCGGTGCATCTACGCCCGTCTGTCCGTTCAAAACTGATTTCTGCACCAATCCTTATTAGGCTACCCCCCACCACCCCCCCACCCCGTGCTTCCTCTGTGATAGAAAGTCCTCGATGCAAAAGAAAAGAAAGGAGTTCAGAGTGGAGTGGGATGGAACTTGACATGAACTACAAGAGCGAAAATAAGACGTCAGAAGTGCCAGGAGAAGAGAGAGAATTGATGTGAAGTGAAGAGGAGTGTCATTCCACATGTCGTCTTTTTTTCTGTTGCGTCTTTAGCTTTTCTTTCTTCCCGTTTCGCTGTCAGAGGCTCGCACCCTTTCATTCTTTCACAACCACCAGCAATGACATGCGCTAGCAACAGCTCTGATGGACGAACGAGCCTGAAGGCTTGGCAGGTGTGGAGTCGCTGTTTTCCGATTTGAGTCAGTTCATCCGATCGGCCGTCCGTCTGCACTTCTTCTCGTCTGCAGCAAAAGGCACGATGATTTGCACGTACGAGAAAGCATTGCAATGAAAAAGACGCGGTTTTCAATGGGTCCCACTGCGTAGGTCCAAGGTTTTGTGTCCTGGGGTGATGTTGTACTGCTACCCTCACAAAAAGAGACAATTTGACAAATAGGCTAAAGTCACCGCCGGTTAAAAAGGACAGAAATCATATCACTGTCCCTCTCAGAGAGAGATTGACAGATGGGCCGAGACAGAGGGCTGGAAATAACAGAGAGGAATCAAAGCCATCCTTCCCGGGGGGCAAGATGAGAGTGAAGAGGGGGGAGTTCTAGGATGCTTTCCTCTGCTAAAACATGTTGATACAAAAGGGTTTCTCTTTCCTTCTGGGCTAAAATGGGTTTAGAAAACAAAAGCGTACATACAGTGCAGTGACACCATTTCTCATCGGCGAGCTGTAGGAACGTCTTGTACGTCCACGCCACCTTCCTCCCTCCTGCATAACTCGACCCTTACAAGCGTTCCAGTCCGGACTTTACTGGGAAGTGTGTCCAACCAGTTCTCTGCCTTTTCTTAAGGGAAGGTATGTGCAAAGCGTGTGATGGCGGCGCCATCGAGTTTCATCACCGTCATCATTAAAAAAAGGGAGATGTGAAACTATGTCAGAATTTCGGCATTGGAAACCATGCCCCGAGGAAGTCGGGGCATGGCACCGAAGGGACGCGACCGTTTCCTTCATAACACAAAAACCTGTTGAACCAATTTCCACTTTAAATTTGTGGAGAGCTAGCTTGATGTAATTTTAAAGGCGACAACTAATCACGAGATGACACGTAATTGGACACAAGTATGATATACTGGGGGGGCGGACAGCCAGTATGCTTCACACTGAAGGTAACAAGTTGTCACTTTGGCATCTCAAATGAAAGACGGAAAAACACGACTCGGGAAAGCAGTGCGGTAAATATAGAACAGCGAGAACCTTTGATGGAGAGGGTGAGAATGACTGGGGGGGGTATGAGGAAAGATGGCGGGAGATCGAAGAGAGCGGTGTGACGACAATCACATCCAATGCTCTTTTCTTCAAAATGGGGAAAACGCTTTCAGAGCTGATGATAATAAAAGGCGGCGACGTTGCCGAGGCGTTGCGTGGGAAACCGTGTGGCAGCGTCAGATGGAGGTGTCGTTGTAGATTCGCACTCACGCAGGTCATGTCAGTTGTTGAAGGTTGAATCTGAAGCAGCTGGAGGTCAAACCTGAGAGTGAGGAATCCATCATGGCAGGAGAGTAATGGAGAGAAGGAGGCCGGTGCCAAGCCCTCGCTGCACCCAATGGCATCACTGCTAGCGACCAAATGCTAACGCCAACTTGCCGCTGAACGCAAACATTTGTAGAATAAGGAAAAATAAGAACAAACTTGGTGAGCAACTAGCAAACAAATGAAAGCAAAATTTCGAACTTCCTTTGCGTCTCCTGTTATCTGTGGATGAGATGGGAAGGGCTGAAAGAGGAATAGACGGATGGATGGAGGACAAAGAGAGGCAGAACTCGGTTCTGATTTTAGAGGGAAAGAATGACGGGAGTAGAGACAAAGGAAGAATCGGAAATTTGTAAAGTCCCAAAGATAGAAAACGTAAAAAAAAAAGCAGAGAGGACGGACAAAAGGAAATATTAAGCTGAATACAATGATGGACGGATGAGCTGAACTGATCAAGGGCGAGGGAGCTTTTGTGGAGTGGAGAGGAAGCGGCGCTGAAGGAGTTGGGCTCGCTGAAAGAATCCAGAATAAAGCGTTCCTAAAAGTCATCAAAACGACCTTTTAATCCGATTATTCCCCGCCGAGGGTTGAAGCTGAAGTCGACGCCAATACTGATACGATCCTGTTATGATGTGGTGAAGTTTCATTGATGAACGGGATCTATCCGTCTGTCGATATAATATATATCTCTAGATATTGTTTTTGTACGCACAAAACATCCAGAACTTTGCTTCCTTTCTTTCATCAGACCATTCATCACATCCAGACTTTCATTCTTTAATTTATCTTCCTCTTTCTACCGCTGCTTCTGTCTCTGCAGATATTTTATATTGATCTCTTTGCGCTCATTCCCATGCCTTCGCCCCAATCCCCCCCGTCCAGGGATTATATTAACATAATCATTCAATCCAACTCCTCTTTTGTTCCCCTACCTCCTTCCTCCTTCCCTCCTATCTCGCACCCGTGCTACTGTTTTAGCAGGCAGCAGCTCATTCTATTAGCATTCGTGCATTAAGTCTGCACGCCACCTATTCACCTTAATCACACGGGCATGCAGATGCGGACACACACACACACACTGTGAATTGATATTCCAACAGGTCCACGCAACTTAATCTTGGCGTCTTTCTTCCACATATGCATAGAGCACAAAGGGAAGGTGTAAAGATTGATGCCCACCGAGTCGAGTGCATTGCATGCACGCTAATAGAGCCTGCATGCTAATAGAGCCTGCACCCTAATAGAGCCTGCATGCTAATAGAGCCTGCACGCTAATAGAGCCTGCATGCTAATAGAGCCTGCATGCTAATAGAGCCTGCACGCTAATAGAGCCTCCATGCTAATAGAGCCTGCAATGAGCCACACGAGTTGTCAACGTGGCAAAGCTTGATGTGTGATTGTGCGTTTGCAGCTGCAGATGTCTGCTTGTGCAAACGATTCGGAGTCTGTCCGTGTAAGGGGGGGGGGGGGGGGGGGTCCGTACACACTTGGGGGTATGCGGAGATGGCTTTGCTTCTTCTCAGAGGGCGCGTATGAGCCCCGTTCTTCCCCTAAAAATAAAATGGTCCCGCTTCCCCGGAGACCATATGGTACAGATAATAAGCTGGTTCTCCGCCGCTCCTGCATGCATCCCCCCCCCCCCGCCGACGGGCTCTGGGAAAGGTTCTCAATTTGGAGTTTTCATTTAATAGAGTGAAGTTAGTGTTGGGGAAACTTTAAAGTGGGCAAAATGTTATATCCATTTCCCTTTACCTCATCGCAACGTGGCGATTTCCTTAACGGCAAGGTTTCCATTTTTTTTTGTGTGTGTTCCATTTCAATCTGTCTGAGCGCAGTTAGCGACGTTTTAGTGCAATTATCATCCGCTAAATGTGCCGGAGTGAAGGACCATTGACCAGCTTCCAGAATAATTGCATTGCTTACATATATGAGTGTAATGAGCCCCTCATTTACTCGTATTTGTTTTTGATTGCAAACACCTGCTAAGTAGCTTCCGCTTTCGGCTTGATTCTACGTTTGTTGTGGCGTAAAGACTTTATGCTTCTTCCGGATGCTTCGTTTCAGCCACCTCCTACGTCGAAATCCGACGATCACCGCTTGTCTTTTTCTGTCTGATTCTGTTAACCTGTTGGCGTGACTGTCTGCAAGGCAGCTCGATCACAAGACTGATGAGTGTAGTATCACGCCATCTGCTGCGCTGTCACATCCGAACGCAAGCTGTGTGACGCTCGGCTTTAGAATCACTTCAATCAGCAGTGAAATGAGGGGCGAAATAAAACTTGCATTTCGTTATATGCTATAATCGTGCAATATTGCATGAAAAGAGGGATTTCACATCCGATTTTACAGATGACGTTCACAATATGGATGCTTTTATTTATATAGGCGCTGAAGACAAATATCAGTCCTGCAGTACTGCCAAGTTTTAATGTGTTTCCCTGCCGCTATTAGCGCGTTAGCATGGGAAACACGAGCACATCGCTCGCATCCAGATCCGACGATCGTCTCTGCACTCGCTGCAGAGTTTAAAGAGCCGTCAGAAGCTGCTTTTGAGGCGCTGCAGGAGGTCGACCGGTTCGTCCCTTCAGCTGCACGAGGCTGGCGTGGCGTGGGACGCACGATTGTGACTTGGGATTCCCTCCAATGGGGTCTAAATGTTGCGATACCACTAATTTGCTGCCACGTCTGACGTCTCCCCTCATTAAACAGGTTCAGAACGCTTTCCATGCAGGTCTTCCGCCTTGCCGCATGATGTACGAGGCTCGTTTGCAGGTGTAACAATGGGAGCGTGTGCTTAATGGGTTTGATGCCACGGAATAATCGTCTAAGTCCTAATTCTCCCATGACAGCAGGTGTGCATGCTATATTTTCCCCATGGGCTGCCTGTGTTTGCGTATACAAAAGGAATGAGCCTAGAATGAAAGTCGAGCTCTGTGTGGATGGATGGATGGATGGATGGATGGATAGATGGATGGATGGATGGATGGACCTGGCTAAAGTTGCATAGCCGGACGTTCAGGAACGCAAAGTATGACAAAGGCTATAAAAAAAGAAATTCTTATTTAAGTAAAATAAGTCCTGCAGCAGAAGAGCGATCAATTCCGTCTCGCTGAAGTCTGATTGAAATGATCACTTATTTATGTATGAACAGTCAGAATCTTGGCTAATGACGGCCACATGCTGATTCCAGGGCCCGGAGTGATAAATAGGTACCAGATAATGAGGCAAAAAGGAGGCGGCTTTCTGTCAGACGTCATGAAACGAGCGCTAATCTGCACGCCGGCCGTGTTTGTTCTCCCGTTTACGCCGATTTGCAGGACTAAATCTTTCGTTGTCAGTTCCTGCTGATTTTAAAATAAAGATTCATTAAAAATCTCTTTTTTTATTTTTATTAATGTGTTTTTTTTCTTACCTGTCGAAACTCAGAAGCTGCTTCGCCTGTCAAAGTGTTGCTGGTCATGTTGCGTGATGATTAAAGAGGAGTCTGCCCGGCTGCGTCTCTTGTTTGTGTGTTTGCTTGTTTGCATCATTAGCAGATTTGTGTTTTAGGACATTCAGCGGCAGGTGAAGGACGTTTTATATCCGCAGAGATGTCGTCTCTGGCGTGATGGCCGTCCTCGCCTCTCTCAGATTGGCGCCACTCCCTCGCTCATCTGTCAAACCCCGTCCCGCCGCCAAGCTTCTGGCCTTTTGTGCCATCGGATGAAATTTAGATTTCTATCGGACGCTATCACCTGTAGGGTGAGACCCGCGGGGGCCGGCAGAATAAAACGTCTGTCTGTGATCTGTTGGGGCCCGGGACCAGACCTTTGTCCAGAGTAAATCCGTGTTCCGTGTTCCCTTCCCACTGGTTTTCATCTCTCTCTCAACCTGCTGGAGTTTCCTTTTGAGGAGGAGTCACCTGTAAATCAGTCTGTCTCCTTTCTCCCTTTGTTTCTGCCCCATATTTTCTACTTTCACCTTTTAGTTTCTCTTAAGTTTCTGCTCCTTTCTTTTCCAGCTTCCGTTGAGCATTCCCTCTGATCCTCCCCGTCTCATCCCTCCCTCTCATTCTTAGCTACTTCTCTTCTTTCCCTTCGTTCTCTTTGCTCCCATTAAATGTTTCCATGTCATCCTGTCTCTCTCCCTTGCGCCTTTCAACCCCCCCTTCCATCTTTTCTTCCCTGCTGTTTCTCTTCTCCTGCCCCGCCCTGTGCTGTTCTGAAATGCCTTCCGTTCATCTACTTTCCCTTCCGCTCTCTCTCTCTCTCTCTCTCTCTTTCATCTTGTCTACCTCTTTTTGCTTGTCAACAAACAAATGACTATTCTATTCTGAATTGATGCGACGCTCACAGGAAGCCCGTGAGAAGAAGATCCGTGTAGTTTAGAGGCAATTAGAGTGGGATCTCTGAGCGGGTGGGATGATCCCTTCTCTTCATCGCTCTGTGATTTGAATCCCGGCAATTTTATTTTCTATTTGAGAATTCACACCTTCTGAAAGAAGCCCACAATAAAAAGAGAAATTGGGGATAATGCTTAGAAGATTTGGCACAACAATTTTGGACGACTCAACTATATTTACAGCTTTACTTATTTATTTATTAAATTGTATTGCTCAGTTTTATATCATCCATCATATCAAATAGTCTTAATAAAAAGATTGACACAAATATTGCATTGCCAGCAACCGCACATGACGGTAAAGGCGTGATTGATTCATTGATATTTCCTTTTGATGATGGGTAAAAACAAGTAATACTTCCAGAAGAATTTGAGTATTAAATATCAAATTGTGACTTTATTCTCAGCCTTTTTTGTCTTTTATAATTAGCAGCAAGAAACAGGAATAAATGTGAAGCAGAAAGGGAGACTGTGATCGAGAAGTTGTGCAGACTTTGTCCTGCCGCATCAACCCCCCCCCCCCAGCCCGCCTCCCCCCCCCGCCGAGCCGTTTCTCTCCTCGTTAGAGGCGCCACCAGCGGGCGTTCCAGGGCCGAGCCAAGTAAACAACTCTGCAGGCTGACTCCACACGTCGGCGGCCATTTACTGCTTGTTTGCTTGCCCTTCTGTCCAAAATTCATGTTCGGGGTGCTGAAAATATTTTGGGCCGGACTTTGAATCTGAAAAGCTGCAACAAATTTGTGTCGTGCAACATTTTGTTTCTGCACCAAAAGTCAAACGGCGACTATTTTCACACAGTATTCAATGCTCAAACAGATTGTGTGTGTGTGTGTGTGTGTGTGTGTGTACATTTAAGCATGTCTGTGTTTGACTGCATTGATTCTCAGTGACAGTTACCGTCTTATTGTAGAGTGTGTGGTGCACAAGATCTGCAGCATATCCGATCATTAATCCGACCATTGCTTGTGTGTGTGTGTGTGTGTGTGTGTGTGTGTGTGTGTGTGCGTGTGTGTGTGTTTGCGGTTGGTGTAACAGGAAGGCTGTGAATGTGTGTAATGCAGTGGGATTAATTAGCTTCAGACCACGGCCATCTATCAACGTAATGCTCACTCTGGCCCCGACAGCTCCATTACTGCCAGACACACACACACACACACACACACACAGACACACACGCCCGTGTCATGATGTGTAAAGTCATCTTGTTTACGCACGCTGTTAGACATCAATACGCAGCAACGCACAGCAGCACGTAGAGGTTTTCGGGATGGAAATCGGCGGCGCAGCGTTCGTTTCATTAACCAGGACGAGACGACGCATCGAGCTCGGCGCCGGCTGCGACCAAATCAACGTGCGCTCATAGAAACGGGGCGAGAATGTAGTGTGAATTATAAAAAGTCATCTAAGGCGGGTCTAATGCTGCAGAAGGAGAAAACTTTGACCAGTTCTAGTCAGAGACGCCGTTGCTTGAGGTCGATAGACGGAACACGAGGACCAGAATAGTGTGTGTGTGTGTGAGTGTGTGTGTGTGTGTGTGTGTGTGTGACAGCGTTATGGAAGCCCTCATTACAGCACAACTGTCTTTGATTCGCCTTCACGCTGACATTCTCTAAAGGTCACCTCGTACTTTATATAAAGTCACCGCCACCGGCTTTCTTTCCTGCACCGTTGGGATTATGATGGTCCTGATGTGTTGGACCCGGCTCCCCCCCCCCCCCCCCCCCCAAACCGGCAAACTGCTTTCGTTTTCAGCAATTGGGAGGACAGACATTTAGGAAGGATCTATAGTGAGCGATGAAACTTCACTATAGGCTGTAGCGGCGCTAGGATATCGCTTTATATCGGTTTTGACTCTCTCCCCCAAAGATATAGATTGAAAATGGCGCCGTACGCTCAGAGCACCTGGTTAGCATCGATGCTAACCGACGCTCCCCGAGTCCTTGCAGATCAGCCACGCCTCTCCTGGTCGGGATGGCGCCGGCGTTGACTTTGTTACACGACGGTTGGTGCAACGTGCACGTTGGCTGAAGACTGACAATAATGAATGCATATATGAGAACGCTTCCCTCATTGACACGGCTGTTTAATAAGGCCTAAATGTTTTCAGGGCTAATTGAAACTGCAGATTGAACCGCGCACGCACGCACGCGCACACACACGCACACACGCACGCATTCATTAGAGCAAATGGAATTAGGGGGATTTGAAGTATAATCTTCTCCCCGAGCGATGCCGGAGGAACCAAGCCGTTAATTTCCCGCCTCTGACTCTGACTGCCGGCTTTTGAAACAGACGATCGGGGGAAACTGACGCACATTTTGAACGCACATTGTCGCACGATAAGGAAGATGCTCAGTCCAGACGTGTTTTCATCGTTGCCTCGCTGTTTTCGTTTCTCTCTGCTTACTCAGTGATGACTCCCCGAAAAAGACACAAAGATGACTCTCAAGTGTGTGTGTGTGTGTGTGTTTTCAAGTACATCTCGGTTTCCCCAGCCTCCCGACTGAGGAGTGAAATAACAAAAGATCAAAGTGGCAGCTTGGTCTGCAGCCGGGCGACTTTCCCGTCGCTGCTGGAAACAGAAACACATTATCTCACATTCATGCAGTGATGCTTTCATTTTCCCATTTAAATTCACACAGAGCGCAAAAGGACAAGTGAAACGGAGGCGCCTCCCACGCACGCATGCACATTAACACGCATGTGCGGATGCAGACGGAAAGATGTTTGACCAATTGTTTCCCTCTGCAGCCCCCCCCCCCCCCAACAAAAATATCATTATCTAGGAATTCAAAGGGAAGAAGACAGTGAGTGATGGCTGGGAAACATCACACACGCACGCACGCACACACACACACACAAACCTGGAATGGAATGCATCAACCAGCACCGACAGATTTTGCTGATTTTAGCAGTTTAGATGTGCGTGCGTGTGTATGTAGGGGTGTGTGTGTGTGTGTGTGTGTGTGTGTGTGTTGTTGAGTCACAGACATCTGACAGACATCGACTTTGGCTTCAGCCACTTAACATCTCCCTTCCAATGAGACGTCTGTCCGTCGGGTGTGTGTTGGCGAATGAAGCGCCCCTATAGCTATACCTTTGTGTGTGTGTGTATGTGTCTCCTGTCATTCTGTCAACCTCTGTCTCCTCACACCTCTTTTCTGTGCTTCTTGTCTGTCTCTTTTATTTCTCCTGTCCTAATCTGTTGCTATGACACCAATTTAAATTCTAAGTTTAGAATTCTCAAATATTTCCCTTGCCCCCCCCCTTTATAGGTTTCACTCTCAAAGTTCTTATTTGCGTCCTTCTCATCTCCGGCCCAGCTGTACAGTTGTAACATTCGGGATGAATGATCATCGCCTGACTCATTTTTTCCTGCTTTATTCCGCTCACGGGAGAAAGAAGCTGATCGGATCATAACTAAGAGATGAGACGGGAAGGTTTCTTTTTGGGGGGAAAAAGGAATATTCCACCTAAAAATGAGAGGTGGAACATTTAAATTGCACCTCACGGGGGCAAGTTTCTGCCTTCATCCTTCCCTTTTGCTAACCTCTTTTCTCCTCCCTCTTCATTGGCCAGATCCCCCAGATCAGCTACGCCTCCACAGCGCCGGAGCTGAGCGACAACAGCCGCTACGACTTCTTCTCCCGCGTGGTGCCGCCCGACTCGTACCAGGCCCAGGCCATGATGGACATCGTCACGGCGATGGAGTGGAACTACGTGTCCACGCTAGCCTCGGAGGGGAACTACGGCGAAAGCGGTGTGGAGGCCTTCGTCCAGATTTCCAGAGACACCGGTAGGAGCAGCGGCTTCTTCTCTCTGTTTCATTACGATCTGTTCAGCGACCCCCCCCCCCCCCGTGCCCTGTCAGGAACCATCTGCATTTGTTCCGGGTTTTCCGTATTTGTCGCCTCCAACTATGCCAATAAAGGTTCTATTTAAAGCCAGTTTAGCCGCGGACGTCTTGGAATCAGGGAAACGCTTCAGAGCAAACTTCACACGCTCGCTCCTTTGTTGGTGCGGCGGCGAGGGAGACGAGGGTAAATTAGAGCAAATGAGTTTAACGGAGGAAAAAGAAACTGGGATTGAGATCCGGAGAGACGGGATCTGCTTTGATGTGAGGCTCGGGAGCGCCGGTCCCGCCGGTCCCGCCGGTCCTGCGAGCGTCAGGTTTGGGTGAAGGCTGCGTCGCATCACTTCACTAAATCCTCCAAGTGATGTTGACATATCAGAATGCTGCCGGTCTCCGTCTTTGTGTCTCCCATGTGTATTGGAGGATGCGTCACGTTGGATGCTGACAGATATTTACCGACTGGCGGGGCTGAAGACACACGGAGGAACGGTTTGAGGCCGTGCGGCGGGGATGCTTCTGTTTTTACGGCTGCTTTTTCTGCAACGTCTGCGTGATGACAGCTCTCTGTATGCCTCGGCTTGCTGCCTATCCATCCATTCATCCATCCATCCGTCCCTCGCTCCCTCTCTCTCTCTCTCTGTGTGCGTGAAGCCAGCTCGCCCAAGGCTGTATGTTGTAGCAGTCAGCGCAAGATGTTTGCTTTGGTGTCGGATCAGTGTGTGTGTGCCGATGCAAAGGGTAAAGCAGTCCT
The DNA here is from genome assembly GCF_040956055.1 of Brachionichthys hirsutus. Taxonomy (NCBI): domain Eukaryota; kingdom Metazoa; phylum Chordata; class Actinopteri; order Lophiiformes; family Brachionichthyidae; genus Brachionichthys; species Brachionichthys hirsutus. The sequence continues at coordinate 6,355,749 of NC_090918.1, forward strand.
CAGCGATTGTGTGTGTGTGTGTGTGTGTGTGTGTGTGTGTGCGCGCATGCATATTAACCACATACAACTTTCAGGGTGGTAGCTCAAGTGTCAGAGGTTAGAGTGTGTGTTTGTGGAGGAATTCGTCCGTTCGCCGCTCCGATGTGGCCTTTGAAGCGAGTACGTCCTACTTACCCCGCGCCCCCCTCCCCCCCCCCTTCACAGCTGCAGCGTCGCTTCACTCCAAAGTGGAGCAGAAAGTAGGAGCGGAAAATTGCGCTCGACAAATTTTTCAGCCAAATCCGCACGGAAGTCAGCAAATGTAATTTTTGTTCCAAAAGTGTTGTAGCAAAAAAAAACATGGAGGACGACACTAAACAGTGTCTGTCCCAAATATACACTAGAGCTGAGGGTGTGTGTGTGTGGGGGGGACGGGGGGGGGGGTTGCCACGCTTCCTCTGTCCAATCGCTATCTAGTCCAAGGCCGGCGCCATGGAAACGAGAAGTTGGAGTTGCAGAATTCCGTAGAACTAACTCAAGGGGATTGGAGCTTTTTTTTCTTTCTTTTCTTTCTTTGGCATTTAAAGGTTAAAATATGTCAAGCAATTTATGATCCCAAGGCGACTAATCGTAACGAGTCTGCGGATTCATGGCGGAAAAAGCTACCGCTGATCTGAATGAACTGTTGCGGCGCCGCCATCGGGTTAGGACGTCCCCTTCAGACCCGGCCGCACCTTGTCCTTAATTAACACGCGTTACGAGGACACGATCGACTGAGGCGCCGACGCTAAACGTTAGCATGCTTGTACATAAATCCAGAAATACTTTCAGCGTGTCTCTGCGGTTGGGAACGGCAGCACAGGGCGTTGGATCCTGACATCCTGAGTCCACTCTTGCCCCCCCCCCCCAAAAGAAAATGGAGTCGGCCCCTCGTCATTACACAAGCCTCGCCTTATGCCCTTTAATTCCAGCTATCTTTCTTTCATTGTGTTTGAATCTATTCAGAGGCAGGTTTGTACGATTCTTCGACGCTGATCCGACAAGCCTCGTAAATATGACATGAGCTAATTGTAAGTGAACAATAAGTGTGATTAAAGAGATGACAAAGGTATTAATGCTTATTACAAGTTGTCAGTAGTAGCAGTAATTATACCCCCCCCCCCCCCCCCCAAAGAAAAACACACTGACGCATTGTGAAGAAGAAGCGGAACAATAAATCCAAAGCCGCCGACTCGCTCTCTGGCATCGCCGCGTCCCTCGAGTCGACGCCGCTCTCGTTCTCGTCCTTGGCTGCGCTCCCCTCGCCGCTTCAGACCGACGCACGAGGGGAGCGGCGACATCAATGCATCCATTTGTTCCTAATTGCAGCAGCCTTGGTTCTCATCTCGATGTGAAGCCGTCTTTGTTTTCCTCGCGGACGAGCTCCAAAGCCTCAGTTGTTGTTGTTTCTTTCGGCCCGTCGTCGTGACGTTTTGGTATTTATGAAGCCTCTGTGCGAACCCCCCCCCCCCCCCATCTGGGTTCTCCAGCAGCACCGACAGCATGTCTGGGATTGCTCTGTGATGTTTTTCATCACCGAAGTCATCTTCATTTTAAACAGCGGCGGCCCACTCAGAGCTATCAGCCTTTTTCAAGGTCGCACTTAATTGAAATATGCGAATATCATTTCAATACAATGACCCCATTAAAGTATCCAGATACAAATGAGCACGTCATAAACTATAACAAAGGAATTCTTTGAGATATATATATATTGATTATAGAGGTGATGGAGTGAAAAAGGTAAACCATCGGATGTTGAGAGGACTCTTGACCTGGTTTCTGGCGTTCTATTTTCAGACGCTTTACATCCTACGCTTCATATAGACCAGAAAGGTCATGTGTCACGTCCACTGGTGGGGGGGGGGGGGGGCAGTAAACTCTATCACCTGGCAACCATTTATCTCAGCTCCAAACACTCAACCCACGTATATTTAGATTTTCGATTAAGTAAATCAAATACATCGCTGCTGTGTGAAATGTAAATTCTCTGGGAAAGCCCCCCCCCCCCGTCCCTTTAGTTCCCCGGACTCCATTATGATGAGGCTGATGTCAGCCTGACGGTGCAAATGTCTCACCTGGGTGAAATTGACAATCCCTATTAGGAGCTAACTGCCCTCCGTAGATGGTTTAAGTGTTGCCAGCAGATGTGTCCAAACGGTAATTATTACCTGAGTAGCTTCGTCAATTTCCTCCAGTCCAGGTGAAACGGTCCTTTTTTTAAAAAGCAATTTTCTCCTGCTCACATGTTCGGAAGTCCAAATTACCCGCTGATAGAAGAAAGCTCCCCCCCCCCGCGCGCGCGCGAAGCCGCCGCGGCGTTCCCGGATTCATCTCAGGGATTGCTTCTGGGAGGGAACTGATGGAATAATTAGATTTGATTCTCACAAAGCAGTTTCTCCGATGTCATTATTCCACAGATACTGCGGCGCTCCGACTAGAAAGAGATTTTTATTATTTATTTATAAGGACTTGAGTTTTTCCACAAATGGACCTTGAGTGGTGAATATTTTTTTGCACAAAGTTGATATTGTGCTTCCAATATCAGACATCGGGTCCATTTCAAGACCTGCTATTATAGGTTGTGTGTGTGTGTGTGCGTGTGCATTTGCGTGTGTGTGTGTGGGTGGGTCTGACCTCTATTTCCTTGTCTCTGTTTGGCTTCTTTGAGTTAACAAAAAGACCTGTGATAAAATAAAATAAAATAAAGCTTAGCCCCAAAAGTAATTTCAGCGATATTACCGAAGTCTTTGCTCACAAAGGTGTGATTGTGTCTGTCTGTCTGTTTGTGTGTGTGTGTGTGCATGTCGTGGACTGCGTGTTTGCAGAGCTCATATCAGTGTGTCTTGGTTCTGATTTCATTAATGCATGTTTGTTTGTGTGTGTTTATGCGAGTCTGTGTGTGTGATTTTTTGTTTTTTGAGTGGCTTGTATAAGAATCTGCCTCCACAACATAAAAGCACTTTTAAGCTTCTTCACCGTTCTGCTCCAGTAATTTTAGTGTTTTTCTTTCTACCTTTCCCATCTTGCTTTTTCCCCCCTTTTTTTTCAATTTTTCATTCCTGCAGAGAGGCTCTGGAGGGGGGGTGGGGGGGGGGCCGCGGTTAAATGTGTGACGAGAACCAAGTCTGGCTGGCATACGGCAAGAGTATAAAGAGGATAAAACCTCGAGTTGCTGTGAGAGTTCCATCTCGGAGGTGCAACTGAAAGCCGACCAATCAGCTTCGCCTCAGACACTGCCTCCCGCCATCCAGCCATGGGACAAGCTGAAAGAAGAAGAAGAAGAAGACGCTTTTTATTTCTACCGAGCATGCTTGAACACTAGAAACGGGAAAATGTGACAGTTGGATGATGGAAATGCTGCGGAGGGACGCCTGATTATAGTTAATAAACGCTAATAAATGAACCCATTTAGAAATGCCTTTGATTGAAGTCGTGTCGCGTCGAAGCTTAACACCTGGAAGCTCAACACCTGGAAGCTCGGTGTGAGAGCTGCAGAAATGAATCTGCAGAGCTCTGAAATGCAGCGATCCGATCGAGTAATTTTCAGTTTATCCCACGCAGCCGCTTCATCGACGCCATTCCAGCCGGGGTTATTTGCAGTGACGCCGTGATCCGACGGGACGGTGGGCCTGGGTTCCAGCCCGCCTGAGGACCTGGAGCTTGTGTCGCCTGCAGGAAATGAATGGAAGCAAAACGGATGAATCAAATTGCGCAGGAGCCCTCGCCCGTAAGCTCGGGCTTTGGGGCGCAAAGCCACGTTGGTTTCAATCAACGCAGAACCGAAGGACGGACCGCCGGGAGCGGCGGCGACCCGTTTTACTGCATTGTAATTACAAGGATCATCATCGGCGGCCTCGGAGGACTTCCCTTCTGTCGAGCTGAACATTGCTGAGGTATTGGCTCGGGCTCGATCGGTCTTCTCAGGCTCGGCGAGACAAATGGGGCCCCTCCCCGTCTTCCGCTCGGCAGGACCGGCGAGGAGGGAGGGGGGAGGGGGGGGGGGGAGACCCGTGGACTAGCTATGGATGTCTTCTGCTGCGCCAATGAATCACCGTTAGCCACAAAACGCGCGTGAATGGACAACTAATCATCTCTGTATGTTCTCTTTCCTCAGCTGCAAACACACACACGTGCACACACACACACACAACAGGCTGATGGATGGGGAACTGGCAGACACTGATTAGCTGGGAGTGGATGGGGCAGAATTACAGCTCCATCGGCGCTGCGATTGCATTGTTGCTTCGACAATGATCCATGTCGGACTGGTGGAATTCCGGGGATGCGGGACGAGGAATCGACGTGTTTAATCTGTGCGTTTTTCCAGTTATTTCCCTCAAAGCCTTCTGCGATGCTCTGACTCCTCCCCCTATACTTTTATTTATATTTTGCCGTGTCATCACGTCTTCTCCTCTTCGCTCATAGCCCTTCCGTCGCAAGGGCGCCGGTTCAACCTCATGGCATGCAAGAGTCCAAAAAACGGCATAAATATGCGATAAATATTCCCCATGAAATATTTAGCCGGGTTTGGAAAGGTGAAGTGCTTTAAAAGAGACGTGCGCCTCAAAAGTCTGGCGTTCACGCCGGACCTTTTTGATTGCTTTTTAAGCTTTTAAGATGGTGAAAACATGGATAAGAAAGAAGAGAAGGAGAAGCAATGGTGTAAATGGAACCACAGTATCAGCCAGGCAGGCCACATTATATCCCTAAGCACTGAATCGAACACGGATGGGCTGGGTCCATTTATTCTCCAGAATATCAGGTTCTATTCGTTGGACAATCTTCACACGAGCTTCTAAACAGACAGAAATCCAGTCAAATAGCGTTGCTCGTGCATTGATTTATTTATCCATCTGTATTACTTGCATATGTTTTTGGGGTTTTTTTGCGCCGACTGCGGTGTTGCCATGGCAGCAAGAGATGGGGAGGTGAGGGAACGCAGGCAGGCAGGGACGGAGCGGCAGCGCTTCTCTTTACGCAGGAGAAAGTTTATGATGTCACATTTTCTTGTCGCCTCCAGAGAGGCTCCTTGTTTCGCTTCCCACACACAGAACTACGCCGCCGTATGCCAAGTTTAAACTTCGCCCGTGCGAGGCTGAGTTTTGTTTACGGTTGAGGCGGGGTGTCTGGCTAATATTTGAATTTTAAATTGGAAAGGTTTCCACACAGGTCTGCTGTCATAGTGGGGGTCCGAGTAATAAATATGTTTCCAGCATACTGTTCTTAACTCATGAAGTGTTTTGCTGCTTGTGTTACCTCCGTGTGTGTGCGTGTGTGTGTGTGATGCTGGACTCGCATGCCTCCAGCTGCTCGTTCAGCACAGCAGAATACAGGAAGCCTTAAATGAAAGAGAAACATGTATGTCTCCCTCGGCAGTTTCGCGTTTTACTTCTTTCCTGCTCCCTCTTGCAGTCGGCTTTAAATAGAATCGCTGCAAAACATTTTGAGGAGTAAAAGACGGTATTTTTGATCATCAATTCCAGATTTGTCTGGTAAAAGCTCTATATCTGCTGACTGGTCTCAGTGAAAGGTGGAGGCCACAGGAAATGAATGAATGAATGGCATTTAAATTCAAATGAGCTTTAATGGATCTTTTTTTTGGAGCAAATGCGAAACTGGAAACACTTGAGGAAGATTGCTGTGCCTCCTGATATTTATTTGCATTTGCCAGTGTGTCCTCGCGTCGCTTGTGTTCATTGTAGGCAGGTGTGTGTGTGTGTGTGTGTGTGTGTGTGTGGGTGTGTGGGTGTGTCGCAGGTCTGTGACAAATCCCTGCGGTGTGACGGCCTTAAGCCCTCTGCTCCCTTGTAATCACTCTGAAGAGACAAATCCAGAGGCTTAGGCAAATTACACACACTTACACCTGTCTCACACACACACACACACACACGCACGCACGAGGCCTTCATACTCCCACATCGTCTTCACTGTCGACTCCCTGATTTGTCTCTCCTCTCCTCTCCTCTTTCCTTCCTCCCTCCATCCTGTTTGTTTCACTGGTTTTGTAGATTCAGTGAGGCGGATGGTCAAATCGGCCTCCTTGTGGGCTGGAGGGGTCGATGATTTTGGAAACGCCATGCTGAGTGCTAGTACACACACACACACACACACACACACACACACACACAACGACATGTCGACCCTGCCAAAGCTTTCCTGACTTGTTGTGTTATACTTCCTCCCCTTTGCTGGGGACGAACATATGTCTTCATGTGGGTGGGTGTCGTAGTGTGTGTGTGTTTGTGTGTTTGTGTCTTTGTGTGTGTGTTACTTCCCAGTTTCGTGGACGTGTCCATTCAAGCAGGGAGAGTGGTTGCCGGTAGGGTTTCCGAGGACAGATTGTGAGCCGAGGATGGACGAGTTAAAAGCATCCTCGCCCCGGAGGTTTGGGACTTCCAAAATAAAACACCCATAAGGAGCAGATGTTCCTTCAGGATAAAACCTGGTTCTGAGCGTCACCCTATGAATGAGGGGCGATGACTGTTTATTTCGGTGACGCCAGAGGTGATAATAAATGCGAATACGCTGTTGACTAATTTAGGCTTTCAAAACGGCTCAATGTCAGGACGTAACTGCAAAAACATTGCGCGGTTATCACTGCGCCTGATTGTTTCCCACAACGGACGCTTCAGAATGAGCCTCTTCGACAACTATTCTTCAACTAATTGAACTGCCTTCCTTTAAATGAGCTTAATCGGTGGCGCAGCTGTCTGCCCAACTGGCAGCGGCGACGACTCGATTAGGACTGACTGGAAGCCACAGGGATGTGAAGTGGGGGGGAATCATTATCCCGCTCCAGTCTGGGAATGTTCGCCAGAGCCGCGCAGACGGCTTCTTCTCTTTCTTTTAATCATCAGCACAGCGGCAAATTCTCCCATGAAGTCAAAACTTTCCGAATCGGCTTCAGTGACGGCTGCGATGGGTTTCCCAAAGTATTAACGGCTTTAACTCCCAATGAGTCACTTCTTGCATGAATAATTTTAGCATCAAATATACGGCAAAGAGAGCCTTGTTTGTAAGACGCAATGTCTTTTGTGTTTGTCCTATCACACATATTTTAATTCTCATTCTTGCTGCCCTGTGCTGGGGAAAAAGCAAAATTCAATATCTCCATTTAATAAGCAAGACTCCTGAATGGAGTTTTTTTTTTTTTTGCTGTATTTGCAGCTGCTGCAATGACCCACTTCCTCCAGAAGGAGTTTCATCATCATCAAATACCAACAAACCAGACCACAGACCGGAAATGCGTTCAGCGTGTGGTCCCAACTCCTGGCCCAATTTAATAGCCAGAGAAGGCGTTGCAAACGAAGGGAGCTCGTGCGATCTGCTAACGGTGGAACGTGGATGGGATTTAGTTTCAGCCCCCCCCCCTGTGGTGCGCCTTCTGCTGCTGATGCTGCAGCTGCATTCCGTCTGAATCCTCCGGAGGGGGGGGATTGGAGACAAGTGGATGAGAGAGGAGCTGAGAGGTAAATCAGTGGGAGATGGACATATGTGGAGAGGGAAAGATGAGCAATCAGCAACTCCACCCCGCTCCTTCGCCCCCTCCCTCTCTCTGATTGGTGGAGACAGTCTGTCTTACAGACAGACTGTAAGTGGAGCAGAGATGAAATGCTCGTCTTCCGGGAGAATGGCGATGGAATTCAGTTCAGTTCGACCCACAACAAACGATAAAGTGTGTCCAGACTTTACTCGCGTCTGAGGCCCATTAGCTAAAGGCTAATAAAGCTCATTTCCTCGCTGATTTACCTGCAGTCCAGAGTTTTTAAATGACCTAATTCATCAACAACTGAACACAACACATTCTGCTTTAAAACTGCATTTTAAGGTCTCACTCTTATTTCATTCCGACACAGCCTTGCAGAGCTACTTGGCTCACGAACTAAGGTCTGCCTTCCCTTTCAATAAAAAAAGAATATGCTTTCACAGTGCTTACTGATGAAGCCAGACACTGTGCAAGAGAAAGAGACTCTCCAAACCCTTAAAATCCTGCTACAAGTGAAACCTATTGGGGTTTCACACAAAATGAAACCCCAACAAAGTCCTGTGCAAAGAAAATGAAAAGCCTTTTCTCATTTCCACGAAACTTGCGCCAAGTTTCTGACTTCTAACTCAACATCTCACAGTCAAATGAAGGATTCACCGTTGACGGTAAGTTGAATTAACTTTGCCCTTGACTGACAGCGCGATTAGCTTCATCCTATTGATCTTACAGCACTGCAAGCCTTTCGTCGCAGATTTACGTTTCATCTGCCCGTGCCACGACATGACCCGTGACACGCCGCAGACACTTTAAGCGTACCCAAGAGATGAATCTCGGCGGAAAAGCAATTACCCCTGATTGATAGCACTTATTGGATCGTCTTCGAACGTAGAGGGGGAGCCGGATGAAGAAGGATTCCTCGTTCTGAGACAGCTGGGATGTGATTTCTTTTTTTTTTTTTTTACAAAGGCAGATCTGGCTCAAAACAAGGAAAATATCCTGACGTCTATTAATATCTGATGAGTTTAAAGTCTCCCCCAGAGGCGTGGAGTGACTCATCATCGCCGTCTTATCTGCGTCTGGTGCAAACTTGGACATACGAAGTCCTGCTACAGAGACCGGCTGTTCCCTCAAGCGATGGAACCCCCCCCAAAGAAAGGCAATCACCCAACTGTTTTCACTCTTTCTGCCTGCGTCACAGTTTTCACAGCTCGTTTTGTTCCATACGACCCACTCCCATGCCTCATTTCTCTCTCTCTCTCCGCCTTTATCCCGCCCTGTCTCGTGCGCTCTCAACCTCAATGACCCTCGTAAATTGCGTTAGCCTACCTCACGCAAAGCACAGCGCTGTTGAACCCATGCCAGAGCGACAGACCGACGTTAGAGTCAAGTACCGGGGTCCTGCGCTTTGGTAAAATGCCAGCATGTCTTCAATGGGTCAGCGGGCTGAAGGAAGATGAGACGCGGACACTTTTAAAAACAAATCTATAGATTGTCTCATGGGTCAAGAAGCAGGGTGAGCGGCTGCTGTCAGTTGCAGACTTTACTTCTGATTTACTAAAGTGAGTAAAGACACAAAGTGAACCCTTCATCTTTTCATCTTTGCACAGGCCTTGCTTTTGTTTTCTACATCATTTCATCAACCTCATCAGCCGTCGCCGCCACCACCGGCGTCTGGACCCCACAGGGGCTTCAATTTAGAGCTCCAAAGACCATCTGATTGAGTAATCATTAAATGTATGCTGCAATTAGCATTCATCTTCACCTCAATTACTTGAGGTAAGTACCGCTGATGAAAGTAGGAGTACTTCAGAAGTACTGTAATTGATTTTGTCGGTATTGCTGCTTGATTGCAACACACAGGGTTAGATTCTGAGTCGGATCGATGTACATCATCTTCTTCTGTGATTCTCAAAATTGCAGCTTCAGAACAGGTGGGATGTCTGAAGTCGACGAACGTAGCTTCAGGCTCCTCAGTCATCTTCTACGTTTATATTATCGTGGTGTAGAGCAGACGTTATCGCAATGCTTCGCACTAAAGGACAAAAGCGAGGCAGGATCGCAAACGAGGATGCAATGCAAGAGCCATGAATAAAGTAGCAACGCTACGATTAAGAGCAAAAACCGAAGTAAACACAGCCAGCGCTGGTGTTTAACCACAGTTTACGAATAACGAATGAAATATCCCGTTGCTCCCTAAGTGCATTTGGCATTCTTTCATAGATTTCCAGGAGTGGTAGATGTCCCTGAATGTCTCCACACAAGAGCCACCGGGGAGAACGGCGAACACTTTGTGAATAGAAAACAATTTCCCAGCCTCCATGGGGACGACATTACTGCATCAGAGAGGAGTATACCCTGCGTACTTTCATGAGGGGGCGGCGATAAAACAGTGAACTTATGTTTTTACACAGCACTGATTGCACATTTCCCTTCCGGCGTGTCTCTGCAGTCTCCGTAGCGGCAACAATGACGGCCGAGCGTCTCTGTTGCGTCGCTCACGTTTCTAGTGCAATCGTGCGTTTCGTGCAACCGGATGCTTCACGCACTCTGGGCGGCCGCGAAAAAAAGGCTCACCCGGCCGAGGATCGGAGGCAGAGAACGTCAACCTTTGTCTGCGTGGATTTGTCAGTTACAGCGGATTCCTGTGGCGACAGAGATGAAAGCCGTGCAGGAATGGGCTGACATTAAAAACATTCATTTCGATTTCACCGCGCTGCTTCTATGTAAACACATTATATATCTCCAAATGTATGTGTGTGTGTGTTTATCTCCTCAGAGCAGGTATTTGCCTCTTCATATCTATCTAATTGCCTCAAGAGTTTGCCAGCTGTGCCGTTTCTGTTTCTGTAATTGGCTCGCGAGCCCGAGCCCGTGTGTGTGTGTGCCTGTATGTTTGTATATACGTGTGTGTGTGTGTGTGTGAGAGAGAGAGACGATAGCAGAATGAGCTAATGAAGACCCACAGGAAAATCATTGATGCAATTATTACTTAGAGTGTGTTTAGGTATGGCGAGCACATGCAGCGAGAACAAGGGGGCCTTTGTTTGATGCACCTCGCCTGCATGTGTTTTGTTGTTTGCGTTTGCCTCTCGCACCTTTCATTGCATTCATTAATGACCGAATAAAGTGTGTTTATAGAGAGGGAGGGGTAGTAAACACACACACACACACACACCATATAGCGCACTTCCTTGTTGCACGTTGCCTCTGTTGCTCCGGTCTGATGTGGACGTAACGTGTCACTCTCTGTGTGTGTGTGTCACGCCTGAGACGTCTGTGCACGTCTTGAGCATTGTGGTCCGTTGTGTTATTTGCGCGTTGTAAACACGATTCCCACTCATTTTGTTCTCGGCAGCGGCGTAAAGCTGCGCCAACTGATTAGCCGTAGTCCTAATGAGATAGCATTTCATTATTAACAGCCAAAGGAGATCACATTTCATACAGATTAGTAAACAAGGAGGACAACTGGACTGAATTATAGGATCATTATTACGCTGTCGTTGCTACCAACCCAGCACAAGGAAACTGCTTTTTTGTGATTGGATTAAAAACAAACAAAAACCAGATATAGCGAGGATGATGTTTCCTGGAGACGGCGGCTATCGGTCCTTTTCAGATGCGGATTGCACGAAGCGCATTCTTGATGCCAACAGTAAACAACAACAACAACATAATGCTGCACTACAGCTGGATTTCCTGGGACGCTGATGCACTAAACCATCGCAGCGGTCATCGTTCCTGACCTCTGGGTTTACGTTTTTGTCATCACGGTTCAGGAAAGGTGACGCGAGCTGTGTCGGGCCGGCTTCATGTGCTCCGCCTCCAATTAGTGCCGACGCGCCATTCATCACGGCTCATCAGCTGTAATGGGGTGTCGCACCTTTACCAGCGAGCACGAGGGTCGTGCTGGTCGCCGCCGAGTCGCTGTTTTATTTATTCATCCAGCATGAAGGCTTTTTGAAATGTATGCGGTTTCATTTGTCGCCATTTTCTCCTGTCCTCGTTCTGGACCTTGTCATTGAGCGACTCTCGTGTCCTTGCGTCCGATACCGAAGGGCCGTGCCATATTATTAAGGACAAACTTAAATGGAAGGTCAAAGCGCCATCTCCGTTTTCTTTGATTCAGTGAAATGTAAAACGCGTCTGAGAAATCCGGCGAAAGGAGAGAGTGAAAACGGAGGAGGAGGAGGATGTGAGGGGATGGAGCCTCTGATCGGGGCGGGGTGAGAAAGTCTTCCGAGGTTGGAGAAGTAAAAGGAGAGTTGGGACGCTTGATGAGCTTTGGGGGGGGGGGGGCAGAGACAGAGACAGACGAGGAAAAATGGAGATGCTAAATGAGGACGAGTGTGGATGGAGGATGATGGCCTTTGGGAACGATTCAGTGACAGAGAGATGGAGAGATAGAGAAAGGTGATGAAGATGAGAGCGAACAACTAATTTATCCGGCCGCCGCGGAGGAGACGCGCAAGGAATTGATGTGGCATTAAAAAAAAAACAGAAATGAAAATGTGATTAATTCAGATCGCTAGCTCGGCTTTATAGAAGAGGGAGAGGAAGAGACGGAGGGATGGAATTCATTTGAATCCAGGTATCGCCACTTTGGTTAATTGGAGCTCTTGACGAGATGCGAGCTTCATTTGGTGTCCTCTGCCGCTGAAGGTCAGAGGACACGTGTCCACGCTCTCCTGATGTTCACACATTCTGCTTTATTTTTTTTTATCGTTATTGAGCAGCGCATTCAGATTTTTCTTTCGCCTTTAGTATGCCTGTGTGATTTTCTGATGCTGAACAGTTTCTCCATCAAGAAGGTTTTAGAGCCTCTATAATATATTATTGATGCATTTTGCATGGGCTTTACCCTTGGGAAACGGAAAACGATTTATCCCGTCCAACGCATTATCCCGGGAGTATCTTCATTAACCAGAATAATTCAGCGCCCTACAGAGATACCACGAATCTGACGTGAATACTTTTGGTATTAAACGCGCTGATCGGCCTTCATCATCCTCCCTGGAGGACAGTCCGTCGCTCGTAATCAATTGGACGGCGGGTTTTTATTCAGCCCGATCCAAAGGTGTCAGAAACACGTGATCTGATTAAGTTCAGCAAGCCGAGCACTAAAGAAAAGACTCGTCATTGTGGCCGAGATACTTAATTGCGTAAGAGATTTTTTTTTGTCCTCGTGCCTTTCAGAGCAGTTTGAGTCTTAGAAATAGAAGCCGCTGCTGACTAATTTGATGACTCGTGACCAAGCAGGCAAAAATTCCTTGAATCCAGATGAGCAATAATGGCTCCGAGCCGCGAGGTCCTCCGTGATTGGTCGACAAAATCGTGCGGCCACGCTGCAGGCCAATGAGATGATCATTTTTGAGACGCATTTGCGATGTTGGCAGATCCGGACTGTGAAAAAAACCCAAAAAACTATTTGTGGATGAGTCAGAATTGAAGAATGCAAATTACCTTCTTTTTGCCTGGGAGGGCCGGCTGGCCCACTTGGGGCGTACAAACCGCACACCTGTTGCTGCGCCGCAAATCCGATTCACTGACTCGGAAGCACATGGAGATTGAAAAGTGAAAAACTGAAAGAGACGGAGAGTACAGAACACGCCTGAGAGATTTCACTCTACGAGAGCGGTAAGAAGGACCGAGAAACTTCCGCCGATGCTGCAGAGCCCCAAAAAAAGTGCCCTGAACGCATCTCAAGCCAATTAATCTAATTTCACGAAGCGCAATTTGATGGTGATTGGAATAAGAGGAGGAGGGCCCGAGAAAAATGGAGGAATAGAAGTGGAGAAAGGGCTCTGGCCATCCACCGATGCGTCGATAGGTGTTGCATTTCAAATTTAAATGGGATGGTGGGAGGGAGGGAGATTCCTGGCAGGTGAGAGTCGAGTGTCGAAGGAGTGAATGAACGAGATTGAGGAGGATGGGGAGACCGGATCGCTGAGGGAGGGCGGGTGAGAAGTGGTTGTCGTATGAGGGAAACGATTTCAAGCACTTTTCTCCAGTATATTCCCCCGTCACTCGAACTCATGCTCATCGTTGAAATGAGGCTCTCCGTCTTCATTCCCCCAGTCCGGCATGTCTTTGGTTCCTGATCCAATTCATTGACGAGGATGAAATTCCCAGGCTTTAGGCTAAGCTAACTCGCGGCTGGGAATGACAACATGTTGTGTGTCCAATCCGAAGTGACGGATGCTGATTCTGACATTCAGCGTGCACGAGTGGGTTTGTGTGTGTGTGTGTGTGTGTGTGTTTAATCCATCGCCACCCCCTCCTTGCTAGCTTTGATAGCTGTTATGGATTTGCCTCATAACGTTTTAGTAGAGACATTTTTTTTTTCCGTCTCCCGACTCGCCTGTTAAGTGATCGGAAGGAAGCCAATTGAGATTCGCTTCAACGATGGAGAGGGAAGGATCAGGGAAATGAAAGGCGAGGCTATCGGGACGGATAAAGAAGTGGAAGGATGATTGTGAGTGAATGTGATTGACCGATGAATAGGAAAGGAAGAATTGGCAGAGCTTACAGAGTTTTCCTCCTCCAGAGACGAGAGACGGAGACAAATAGAACGAGACGTCTCTCCTCACGACCGTCTCTCATTAAATCTAATTGGGATTTAAAGCGAGCGCTCGACTCACTTGGCGCTCCGCAAGCGCTCGTCAACAACAACAACAACAAAGAACGTCCGCACAAAGAATCGCTATTTTGTCGGCAACTCAAACAAGTGGAAGCGAAACAGAAATGAAATCCAAGCCAAGGCGTCAATTAAAGTCGAGGACCGTCTGTGAAGTCGAGACGACAGCAAAATCAATTTGCTAACAGTTCCAAGAAATAAAAATCAGGCGTTTCTCGCACGGGAGGATCGGCCATTTGGAACTCCTCAACTCTGCAGGCGCGTCTCGGGCTGCTGATGGCGTTGAGCACCGACGGGAACGCCGTCGATCCATCTGCCGCTGCGCCAGAGGAGTCCAACGAGTCCTTGACACGAGCGGAGTCCTGACTCGTTCTTGTAATTCTCGGCCTTAGTCCTTTAGACGTGGGTGGCGGGAATCGACGAAGGAGGTGACGGAGAGGAGGCCGACGGTGCCGGCAGACGTGGCGTGAGGGTGGATAAGGAACGCGCGTGCACATTTCGAATTACCGGTGAGAGTTAAGACCGGTGTTATTAAGATAGAAGAGTGAGGCGGGCCTTAAGCCTACGTGGGAACCACTGATAAGGCCGAATGCGTTCCCAAACGGCCTCCGACTTCACACTCGGCAGAAACGGAAACGCTGATTAGTGACTAAGTCGGCCCCGGTCGCCCCACGTGAGCTTCCTCATTAGCCCCCACCGCTTTCCAGCTCGTGCAGCTACTCGCAATGAGTGTTTCCCATCCTATGGTGGTAATTACGCTTCACGATCCGATGGGGTGGTGGTGGTGGGGGGGGCATCCAGGAAGTAAGGATGCCTTCAACCCTTGAGACGCAAGAAGCTATTTTTAAGTCAATGATCGAGAAACAAATATGAGGCTGAAAGGACAGTGGCTTAAAAGCTATTAAATTGTCATGGGGTGCGAAGCGTCCCGGGGCGCAGCCGGCAGGCACGTCCGTGTTCCTGAGAGGTAATAATAGGCTGCCAGGGAGCGGCGTCAAGAGAGGGATTTAACGGGAATGTATATGTGGGAAAGGACAAAGTTAATTTGGCTGCTTCACGGATTAAAAGTTCCCTTTCTCTCACCGGTTGCGAACGCCGGCGTGTCCCCGAACGCACCGAGCTGCTCTCCTCTCAGACAACACGAATAAAATGACGGCTTGGCTTTTACTGGCTGGATTTAATTTGATTACAGTTTACAGAAAAACACAAAAAGTTCACTCCGGAGTTCGCAGGCGAAGGGAAACATTGATGATGTCGACGTTTTAGTCCCGCGAGATGTTCCCGGAATTCCTGACGCTCCTTTTGGACGCAACAGCTTTTTATTTCCTACCTCGACCTTCGCAGCGTTCAGAGTTCATCCGAGGCCGATAGCGAAATCGAGAGGGTGAAACTTACAGAAACTACTTGGCTTTATAGTGAGAACACGCGCACACACACACACACACACACACACACACCTACACACCTACACACACACAAGTGAACAGTCAATTCTGCCGTCGCTCGAAGCCACAAAGCTCATAAACACTCGGCGAAGAGATCAAAGTAATCAGCGAACACGATGCAAACTGGGCGACGCGTGTGTGTGTGTGTGTGTGTGCGTGTGTGTGTGTGTGTGTGTGTGTGTCATGGAACAGACAGTGATAACTCAAGCAGAGACTGCAGTGGTGTACAGCTGCCGTTTTATGGCACCTCCTGGCTGCCGGCGCCCCTCTTATTTTTACAGTCTCCCTCTATTACTTCGCCCTTCGTCGCAGCGTTCACCTGTTCTTCTCCCTCCTCTTCTGCACGCTTCCCGCCTGCCACTCCGATGGCGCCCATTCCTTTGTCTTTCCCCTCTCTCCTCTCCCGACACCTTTTCTATTTGCTCCGTCTGATTTCCCATTCCTCCCCCTCATTATTTGCCTCTTCCTGCCTCCTCTCCTCCATCTCTAATCCTCCACTCCTCTCCCTTTTCCTGTGAGGCATGGGGATTCTCCAGTGCACTTTGTGAATACCAAATGAATCTTATGCATTTTGCAAGTCTCTGTCGCCCAGCTCCTCCTTTCCTTCCTCCTTTCCTCCCTACCTCCCTACCTCCTGCACCTCCTCCAGTTGCACTCCATTCTTTCACCCCCTGTATTTACTATCCAGCTGCTTACAAGGAATAAGAGCTGCCCAGAGGACAAACAGGGAATATAGCAAGGGAATGATTCCCCGCTTTTATGACTATCCAGCAACCACTGTGTGTGTGTGTGTGTGTGTGTGTGTGTGTGTGTGTGTGTGTGTGTGTGTGTGTGTGTGTGCGTGCGTGCGTGCGCAGTTAAAGATGTGAAACACTTTAGATGTCGAGCTTTAGGGGGAAATGCAATTGAAATTTTACTTGTAATTTTTGTCTTTCTCTGCAGGTGAACTTTGTTTCGTCGTTGTTTGTGTTAACTTGACAGTGTGTGTGTGTGTGTGTGTGTGTCTGTCGCCCTGTTTCTAGACAGATTGCCTATCAATAGTTTTGTGCCGAGGAGCGTATTGCTCGTCCCGCTCTCGTGTTCCCCGATCATTCTCCCATTGATCGCCAGCTCGCGTCTCCCTGTTCGGACGAGGAACCTTTACCGACACCGCCAGGATGCCCTCAAAAGTCGCTTTCTGATCAAGTTATTGATTTGTGTCAGGAATCCACTTCATGTAATGAGCCTGCAGGGTTCAGCATCGCGAGCACCTCTGACATCACGTGTCTCGTGATTCGGACTCTGGTGGAAATATTCAACTCTACTTTAGAGCACTTCATCCGAATGCTCTCGAATGACCGCTATTGAGATGTGCACTTTCTGTCCACTTTGGACAGGAAGGATGAGGATGATGACTTTTCGGCGTCAGCAGGATTGTCCTCTGATTTATTATTCTTTCATCGCCGACACTCAACTTTTCAACAACCGACCAACAAAGCCACGGAATCGGCGTCCTCTTCAAAGCACCTGGCAGCGTTTAAACTCTCTCTTTTTTTGCACCCAGCTGGACGGGTCGATCTGTTCAAGGCGTCCTCGCGGACGTTCCGTCAGATTGTCTGCCGTTTCTCTGTCATCTTGGTAATTGAGAGAGAAATGGTTGATGTGCATCCATGTTTCAGCCTTCTGTTAATGCAGCGTTAGTAGAAGGTGAGCCTCTGGAGGGAACGCTTCCCCGGGCCTGCCAGATGGTGGCGCCACGGAATCCGTTGGTGAACCATGAACCTGACTTTTATGAACGCACCTGTCAGGCCCGTGTGAGTTTGCATCTGCATGTAACGGAGATCCACGTCTCTAATTTGTTAATGATTCCTCGCGCCACAGCTCCTCGGCATCCTTGTGCACAAATTCAATATATCAGGTTCTGGAACGGAGCCGCGCTCGTTAGCAATATTCATTTGAAACCGCGTAGCTGAGGGGGGAAACACAGGCGTCTTTCATTATCCCCTGAAAGTCTTCCTTCCCTTCCCGTCTACCTCTAAGGTGCCGTTATCTCCAGGTTGAAAATGAATTTCTATACGTCCTCGCTTTATTTCTCATTTGATCTCTTCCAATGAGGCCTCCTCTTTGGATCACGATAATTGCGAGCAAACTATTTCATGCTAAAAAACCCTCACTGAAAATGTTCTCTTTTTTTGCACATCAGTGCCAAAAAACAAACAAAAAAAAATGTCTGCGTCTTCAAGTTCACGAGTTTCACAGAGATGAATTGCCGTATGTCGCTCTATTGATCAGACGTAGCGCCGCGCTTAGCTGCTAGCTCAAGCAGGCTACTATTCCATTTCGTGAAACTGTCAGAATCTCTTCTGAGGCTTGTGGAGGCGCTTTTCATTTCATGCACTGTGGAGAACCTTCACCTCCAAGCCCTGCTACTGTTAGCCACGCCCATACATGTTAGCATTAGAGCACAGCCATGCTACCATAGATCAGCTGTGCCAGAGCAAAGAACCTGTTTGTTCGTCTGTTTGCTTCACGCCAGACGAGGAACCGTACTAAAGCAATGTCCTGTGGGAGCAACGGTCCAAGGAAAGCTTCTTGCGAGGCGGATCCGGGTGGATGGAATTACATTAAGTTAAGGTCAAGGGGTTTTTGATCAAACGTTGCAGCAAAGGCAGGAAAACTGAGGGAGGGAGAGCCGGAAGGATTAGGAGAAAGCAAACAAACAGTGGCTGCAACATGGGCAATGGCAGCGCGCCGCCCAACCCTCGTTTTCCCCGGACGCCGGCTGAATCTTTCTTCTCTTACTTCCTTTCTGACAGCTTTAATCAACACAATAAGGCTCGCTGAGATTTCATTACGGCGCCTTGGCCGCGAGGGCCGTCGAGGAAGGGCCAGACGGGTGGAGAGCCTGGAAAGAGATGAAGGGCGAGGATGGAAAGATGGAGGGAGGTCAGGGGGGGAGTTATTTGGCAGACGGAGGTGGAGGGATGAGCGAAGTCGATAGCCAGGGAAAGTTAGAAAGAGCGAAGCCGGGGTGGGAGGGGAGAGAGGCGATGGGGCAGAAAAGATGAATACGCGGAGAGGGATTAAAGAAGGGAGGGAATCGATGGATGGGCTGTGACACCTCCAAACAGAGGGAGGCTGATATAATGGTGCGGTGTGGCCACTCGATCGCCCCCCCGGGCAGAACGGGGGGGGGGGGCAACAGAGGCTCTGATCAGTTTCATATCCGGTAAATAATGCGATCAAAGCGTGCATGGGTCACCTTCGATGCGTTTTCATGGAAACAGGGGGGGGGGGGGCATCTTAACTGCACCTCTCGCGTGCACAAAGGTACAGGAAGTGCACAAACGAAAACACACGACACGAGCTTGAAGCAATGGCTCGGCTGTCGGACGTTTAGAATGGAGAGAATATGGAACAATCACGGTCGTAGAATGCACACAGAGCAATATGAGAACACGTACGTGCACGTGCACACCGCTGCTGTTCCTGTGTGAGCAATGCATTCGCGTCAGACGTCTTAGTAATGCATCAACAAAGAGCGAAGCTGTTTAAGTCGTATCAGTGCAGCGACCCTATCGACTGCTTTCTGCAGCGCCGTCGCATCAATAATGGAAAACGGTTCTGATTTCTTTCCCTGCAGCCTCCGTGGACGCCGCCTTTGTCGGGCAGGTTTGGGCTGTCAGTCAGGCCGGCTTAAGCCCGCAGGTTCTGAAGAACATGTAGGTCAGAGAGGGAGATGGATGGTCAGGACGAGGAACAGAAATCCAGATTGATCTGCTCTTTCTTTGTCAAACAGATTTAATGCCGTGTGTGTGTGTGTGTGTGCGTGCGCGTGTGTTTGAGTTGTGCAGGTACAACTATTTTTTTTCTTCTTCTTTTTTTGAATGGTCTCCAACTACCAGCTGGTGAAACCATTTCTAAATATTCGCTCAATATTCTCTGATAACAGGAGTGCGTTTTTACAACTGCATAATTGGAATGTTAATTTCCATGACAACAATATTGAAATTATGACAAAAGGGCTCCTGAAACATGATAAAGCCTTTAAAAAAACTCTTCTCTTCTCTTCTCTTCTCTTCAACTCATCCAAAAGAAATGGCTTTATATCAGAGTAAAGGAGGCGTATCCCATTTCGTTAGTTGTGAGCTGCTATTTTAGCTCGATGCTAATGATGTAGCTTCCTCAGGAAGAGGCCGGTTCAAGATGGAGGATACCGATATGTCCTACCGGGAGGCGAGGAGCAGAACCAAGAAAGTAGGAGGGACTGGGAAAAGCCAGAGGAAGAAATAATGAAACAATCAAGTTGCTTGGGGGGGGGGGGGGGGGGCTGTTGTTCACCACGGGGTTGGGAGGGAAACAGCAGGTGAAGGGAATGGAAGTCTAAAGAGTCTTGACACAATAGGGCCAAGCGGTCCACAGATGGACGCCGGCCGTGCCTCTTCATCATGTTGAAACGTTGGCTCAGCATCACAAAATAAAATGCATTACCAAGGAAGCGTGAACATCACACGTCTGCTTCAGACAGATTAAGCTCACATCACCGCAGTCCTCCTCGCCGTGGCGTTATCGCCGCTCCTTGTTTTTTATTTTTAACGCCCTCCACCTACTTAAATGCCTCAAAAGGTTCAGGCAAGTCGCTGAAATATGAAATGCTTGCAGAGAAGGGGGGGGGGGAGACTTTGTGCTTCTGGCACAAATGTCAATCCACCAGAGCAAAGCCGCTCCGTGGTGAAAGTAGAGCATCCGACCGGCGCACGTCTACGCAGCACTACTTGTTGTTGCTGTAGACACTGATGCTGCAAGACGCGTGCGTCAATACCTGAAGAATAGTTCATGAGCAAGACACATCGATCTGGCAAAATCCATGCATCGGGGGGGGGCACCTGGCTGCAGAAGAAGGTGAAGAAACCAGCACCTTTAATTTCACGGGGATGTTTAGGATCATAATCAGAGAATGCTGACACGGCGGATTGTTTCTTTTCGGTGAATTTACTTGATAAGACGTGGGCTGAGGGCAGCAGGGCAAAGCCGTCTTGGGGGGGAGGGGGTAACAAGCATCAGAGGGGATCTGATCGTGTGTGTGTGCAGAAACAGTAGCTGTATCACACACATTAACACACACACACATCTACCAACACAGTCCTGGTCTGAGGGCAATGCTGTAATTGGATGTCTGATTACTGTCAGATAGTGTGTGGATGAGAGAGAGAGAGAGAGAAATGCCAAAAATAAATGAAAGAAAAGTCTTCCCTCGGCAAAAGAGACTTCTAGCAGCAGTGGAGTAGAAGAAAGAGAGATCAAGGCTCAGGAGAGGGAGAGAGAGAGAGAGAGGGGAGTGGACATGTTCTCTGTTTGTGATCTCTGAGCTTAACACTGACCTTGTGCTTTTTATCTGAGGCCTGACATCCAATCATACCTCGGTTATCTCCCTCCTCCGTCGCCCACATCTTCTCATCTCGCCGCCCTTTGCTCATTTCTTGCGCTACAACTTTCCCCCCTTTGTCTTTTCCGATCTCTTTCCATCCACCCGCCCTTCTTTTCCTCCTTTTCTTCCCTGAGTCCATTTCCTCACTCTCTCCTCCCCAATTTCTCCAGGGTGCCACCGTCCAGCCCGAAAAGCCAACGGGATTAATCTGATTGTTTGGCGGTGTGTTTGTGCTGTTGTGACAAGTGCCAGAAGGTCAGATGAGTCGATGCTAGGCCTTAGCGGACTCGTGGAGACTCACGAGATGAGTCACCAGTTGCACTTGTCAACTGGGGACTGATAGTAGAGCAGTTGATTTGATCTCATGTTCCCCTTGTTTAAGCTACTGCTGGTCGTAATGCAGGGCCGTAATACACCTAGCGGCTGTTAGCAAATGCTATTAACAAAAGAAGAAGAAAGTGCCAAATAAGTCTAAATAAAGGGGAAACGATGGGATTGGTTGGGGTAAATCCGGATCGATTGGTAGTTGATCAGAGACGGATAATCAGATAGTGTTTTTTTTACTTAATATAACCGTCCCTATGATGGAAAATAAGAACCTCAGGGAGGGAGGATTTCTTCATGTCTAGAGTAATAATAATATTAGCACATAGATGCTAACAGTGGGCTAGCCCCTGCAGCCATTAAATTCCGCTGCACAATAGACTCTTGTCTGAATCTTTTCTCTTAGATGGCGCCCACCGATAACAGCATTTCTTTTCTTGCACTCATTTTTATTATGTGCTTCACGCAGATCACTTCACGACGCCGTTGCCTCAATATAAAGTGTAGTAGCTCATAGCGATTTGAAGACCTTGCTCACCATTCTCTCTCCGTGTGCGGTCGCGCCGTGAAACACAAGCGTGGGCCAAAAGCAGCTTCATTTTCTGTCTTGTTGTCGTCGTCCTTGTCGGGGTTTCATTATCAGCCAATTACAAGCGGTCTGTTAAGAGTTTCGCTTTTCGGATTCGGCTGAGGACTGCCGTGTCTCCGAGGCCGGTGTCCTTTCAGGCACGTTTTAATGGGGACGACGTAAACTTCCGGGGACGGCGGCTCCGTGGGTGTCGTCGATGACTCATCAGAGGGCCTGGAGGTTTCAACTCGGAGCGGAAAAATGCAGAACACAATATTTACCGCACCGCTTCATCCGCACCCGAGCAAAGCGCGTCGTGCACATGGCAGCCAGAGCGCAGAAAGACGCGCGGAAAGGCTAGCGTTGGTTTATGGGAACGCACACACACACACACATTTATACACTCACATAAATCAGTGACTTCAAAAGCCCATGCTGCAGTGCCCCCGAGCCATGAACAAAGCATCGAGAAGCAGAGGGCAACTTTTAATTTTAAAGAAGCGCTAATGAGGTTTAGAGAGAAAGAAAATGTGTCAAAAAATGTGTGTGTGTGTGTGTGTGTGTGCGTGTGTGTGCGTGTGCGTGTGCAAACACAAAGGATTTTGAAAGAGGGTGAGCTGTGTCTCCAATGGAGGAAGGGTTTCATTCGTTCATCTGCAGATGGAGTTAGACACGCTGGGCAGCTCGCTGGCAGCTCCTCTCTGCACTCATCGCGCTCTGCAGGATGGAGCGGAGCATCGATGGGTGCCTGGGGTTCCTCCTGCCGCGCTGAAGAGAGCTTTCATGCAGTGTGTGTGTGTGTGTGTGTGTGTGCTGAACTGTAAGAGGCGCAGCCGACTGCATTTGGAGGCAGGGAGATGCAGCCAGATGCAAATGAGGGATATAAGTGTGTGAATCGGATAAGACGGGGGGGCAACAGGGAATTAAAGATTAAAGCAAATAAACAAATAGATTATCAGATTATTATTATTTTTTTAGCAGATCCAATCGGCTGCTTTAGATTTGGCGTTGTTCCAATTACTACGCGCTCCAATCCTGTTTAAATCCTGATAAGCAGCTCCTCTGTTTGGAGAGCCAGTAAAAGGTTTCGGATGAGTGAGGCACAGGCGAATACGTTGGCCGAAGGGGGTGATGGGGGGGGGGGTCCGGACAGCGAGGGAGGAGTGCAGATCCTTAATTACATTTTGAGATACCCTTGCTTCCTGTCCAAAATCTGAATTAATTGAATCTCCTCAACACAAAGGAGTTAATTACAGCTGCGCGGATCTCGTTTGGAGACGAGCTGGATGGTCTTTGCATCAAATCCATCAGTGGAACTCGCACCTTTTGTCCCGTGCGACAGGAACAACGGCCGCCAATGCAAGTCAAAGATGGAGTCCGGTCATTGGCTGACGCCTACGAAATGCTCGGCTTCGCTTCGGAGGCAAACAACTCGAGGAATTAGGATTCAGATGCATTCTGTTCCACGTTGAAGCCTCGGTAATCAGGCTATTAGAAACAGAGCGCCGTGCCGCCGCTCGTTGGGTGAAGAGCCGACAATTCAATTAGCCTTCCGTAGGAGAGCGCGAGTCAAATTATCTAATAAACGGGGCTGTTACTTTGATCCAGTGCAGCTGAGAGGCTTCTTTTATCTGAGGTGAATAAAGACAATTTGTGACTGGCCTCGCATTAGCATGCGCCGCGACACGTCGCTAAACAATTAATTATCCAGTTTTCACACAGTCGGCCAAATTCTCACTGCGAGATTGAGCTTCTCGGCGGCGAGCGAAAGAGTTTGATGCTGCGGTCGAACTGCCGTTTCGCAATAATATCTTGAAATCTAGCAGCTCATTTAGGCTTTTTGTAGCTCGACTGTTCAGGTTTTTTTTTTTTTTTGACCCAGAGCTTTGACTTCTGAGTAAATGTGCTTCAACAGACGAAATAAAAGAACAGCCTTAAAACAGCCTTTTTGTTCCTGAACGCCTGCTTTCAGCTGGATGCCTGCGATACGAGGATCTTCCTGCCCACCTGACCTCGCGGCGTTCCTTTGACAGAGCTGTCATGTTGCGCTCTAATAACTGTTGTCTCCCTGAACGCGCGGCTCTTCTAATCAACGGTTTGTAGAATCACACGCAAAATAAAGCAAGACCAGGAGCGCTCAGCAATCAAGTCCCCTGAAATGCAAACTCGTGTCGCTCTATTGCGCTCCAGGCCACGAGACTTGCACGCATGTGAAGATTCTCATTGGTTATCGCCAGCCACGAAAGCTTTTTTTAATGCTCTGATGAAGGCTCCCTTCTGAAACGTGACCATGAAGCGGCAATAAAAAAGTTTCCTTGTCAAGTCTTTGAATCAGTCGCGTCTGTTTGTGTGTCTGTGCATACATTGTTCCCTCGTGATGTAATCTGTGTGTATTTATGCAAACGCAAACATCGAGAAAAGACGCCCTGTGATTGTGAACTTTACTGTGGAGGGTGTGCATCGGGGTAGAGCGTAGGTGCCTGGGCAGATCTTTATCGCTGGAGCTATTATCCTTGTGGGGCTTTTAATTTCAGGCTAATTAGTATTTGTTTTATCAGTCCACGCTCGCTGGTGCGCTCTAGCGTGGATGCGAACGCCAGCGTGGGCGTGTGCGTGTGTTTGTGTCTGATTAAAGCATGTGATGTAGTGAAAGTGGCAGACTGTGTAGACGCTGGATAAATGGGCTGGAACGTGGGGGGGGGGGGGGGGCATTCATACGCTCTCACACACACGCTGATATTTTAAGATTGAACACACACATTGGAACATTATTATTAAGTGTGAAGCGAGCAGTGACGATGACATCATCCTAACGGCACTAATGATCGAATGAAGCGTTGCGTAGTAACTAAATGTTTAAATAGAAAGTTAAGGTGTGTGTGCGTGTGTGTGTGTTAGGCCAACTCATAGGCCGCAACAAAATGAGGGAGATGTTTTAACTCATTCAATGCCAGCCATATTCA
The DNA here is from genome assembly GCF_040956055.1 of Brachionichthys hirsutus. Lineage (NCBI taxonomy): Eukaryota > Metazoa > Chordata > Actinopteri > Lophiiformes > Brachionichthyidae > Brachionichthys > Brachionichthys hirsutus. The sequence continues at coordinate 6,380,597 of NC_090918.1, forward strand.
GCACAGCGTGTGTGTGTGGGGGGGGGGGGGTTGTAATATGATCCGGCATGCGACCGTCCTCTTCATGATCTTCATGATGCCTGAACTTGTCCCACAAAGTTTCGCTAAGTTCTCTGGACTTTTCTCTGAGGTGCTGAATTGTTCTGCGATGGCAGCAAAGTGTCCATCTCAGGCGACGAGCTTTTTTAAAGTGTTCTTGTTCCTCTGGTTTGTGCCGCAGGGGCTGATTAATTTTGCTTCCTGTGAATGATTAATGCTGACGTGATTGCTATTGCTGCCGTCCCCAACATCAGGGAATGATGGAGTGTGAAGAGGCAGCCTCCCCAGGTGCGGTGACGTTAATCTGAAAGGTGACGTTGCCCCGCTTCTTTCCTGAAGTCTTGATAACACCTTTGTGCCTTACTTTCTTTTCTGCTTTTCGCACAGCGCTCCGGTTGCCTCGCTTTTTACGACCTGTCTGTTTTGACATGAATATTTAATACACCTGGCAGCAGGTGGGCTACTTTTCATTTTAAGTAATGCTTGACACTTCCTGGCCAGTAAGACTCTAATAATTCTACAACCTCTGGTTTGGACAGTTGTCTGAATCACTTAATTGCACTCTCCTTTCATTCTCGCTGCGTGCCGAGGCTCCTGGAAGCGTAGATCCTCATCCGACGCGATTTATTGGCTGGGAAAATGAATGCGTTGTGTCTCTCTTTGCATCGCAGGTGGTGTGTGCATCGCCCAGTCCTTGAAGATCCCGAGGGAGCCCAGGCCGGGGGAGTTTGACAAGATCATCAGACGCCTGCTGGAGACTTCTAATGCCAGGGCGATCATCATGTTCGCTAATGAGGACGACATACGGTGTGTCTGCTGCTGTTGCTTGATGCAGCCTATATTTGTTTTTAGCTCATTTGATAATCTTCTATTGACTTGTCCCATGAGGGGTCGCCACAGCAACCCAACTTTCTCCACTTCACCCTGTCCTTTGCATCGTCCTCCCCAACACCAGCCACTCTCATGTACTCCCTCACTACGTGCATGTATCTTCTCCTGGGTCGTCCTCTAGCCCTGTTCCCTGGCAGTTCCATCCTCAGCATCCTCCTATAGTCCCCGTCTCTCCTCTGGACATGTCCAAACCAAGTCTGTCCTCTCTGATCTTATCTCTAAAACGTCTAACCTTCACTGTCCCTCTTATTGCCTCATTTCTAATCCTATCCAACCTGGTCACTCGCAAGGAGAACCTCAGCATCTTCATCTCCGCCGCTTCTAGCTTCGCCTCCTGTCTTTTCCTCAGAGCCACTGTCTCTAAGCCGTCCATCATGGCTGGCCTCACCACCGCCTTGTCTTATTTTATTGCTAATAATGTGTATTAGCCGTAGCTTGTCCATTATGTAATGGTAGCATTTTCTTTACTTTCTAATTACTTAAATCCTCAGACGAGTTCTGGATGCAGCCAAAAAGAACAACCACACAGGCCACTTCCTGTGGGTGGGCTCAGACAGCTGGGGGTCAAAGATCTCTCCCGTGATTGGCCAGGAGAGAGTGGCAGAGGGAGCCATCACCATTCTTCCAAAGCGAGCATCCGTGGACGGTAAGAGCGTGTGAGGAGACACTCCCAGGCGGAATGACATCATGCCCTCATCTCATTACACGCACGGTCGATAACTAACAATAGACAAAGTGCGATCTTTAAAAATGTCAAAAGCTTCCTGCACTGCGACTCTTTGACGTGCCAAGCTGTGTGACAAATGGAAGGATAGATCAAATGAAAGAGACAAGGGGCAGAGCAGAAACAGAAGGTGCAATACTCTCATGTTTCCTCCCTCTTGATCCCAGCAGGCAACACGTTTTTTGCCATTAGCCCAGGCAGGATATCCTCATCTGCTCGCTGTCGGAGCTTCCTGTCAGCTAATTGACTCCAGGAGCAACACAACAATCACAAAACATAAACCTGAAGCCATCTGTTTTTAAATTCTTCCCTTTTAAGTGAACTATCGGTTTGGTTTATGTTGTGCTCTTGTCTAGCTGTTAAATATGAAGCAAGCCAAGGTTAGCCTAGCTTTCCCCGCCCTTCTTAGCCACTCTGGCTCTGTCCTACATGGAGGATGAATTTTAGGAAGTTGCTGCAGGGTTGGTAAGACCTGGTATCTTGACTTATATTACGGTTTTGGAAGAACTGACCAAGAACCTACCAAGAGATTATAACTTCATGAAATAGAACGGGGCATGCTTTCACCCATTTGTCTTTGAAGTCTTTGACTTCGTTGCAAAATGTCCACTTGGAGTATTTTGATAGTCGAACGTAACTCGGGTCTCTCTTGATGCTACGCGGCGTAAAGTTTGCTGTCGGATGCAAGTAAACAGCCCGTCTCTAATTTGAACTTTGCTTAGAACCTGGCTCGCTGGTTTTCCTTGGAGTCCTCGCGCCTGAGAAAACTCCGCCAAGCGTCTCCCGGCTCCGGCTTCATATTTATTGAGCAGCGTGCCGCAGAGAGCGGCATCGACCTCCTCAAACGAGAAAGCAAAAAAACCTAAAATGTCAGACTTTAATCAAACAACTATATATAAAACCCATAACCTTCGGTGCCCGTGCGGCTCCGGTGTCCCAAAACAATTGCCCACTTGGTGGAGGTAATATCCGTCGCTGTTATTATTACAGACCTAAACTCGCTGGTTGACAACTCAGCGTTTTTTTTTTTTACAAGCGTCACGTCTTTCATCACGACGACAGGCGAGCGACCCTCATTAACACGTGAGCATCGGCGCTCTGGGAAGCGAGCGTGCAGGACCAGTTTGCCCGACAGCTGAGATCACCCAGCTTCTCCAGCGAGTCAGGAAATGCTCAAGTTGTGTGTGTGTGTTTTTTTTTTATTACCTGAAACCACCGTCCCAGCGGTGAAGGAAATTACCTCTTCTTTTCATTAGAGAATTTTAATGGCTCTTTGCAGTCTTCCTGAGGCGGACCTGCTGTCCACAGGTATAATAATTAACTTTATTCAAGCCGCCCAACACACTCTTGATGATGCTAAAGAGGCCATTCAGAGATATGGCCGCAGAGCATGTCTTCTAAAAATCCATTTTTAACATTGTTTTCCTGACAGTGAGCAAAGAAGAAAAAGCTTCTGTCCGCCCAATTAATTTTGGGATGAACTGAAGATTTCTATTCTCGTTGGTCCTCCTCTTCATCCCTGCCGGTGTCTGACAGTTATTTGTATTCCTGTGAGTGGAGAAACACGTTCTTCCCAGTTTCTGAACTCCTCTCTCCTTATTAAACTGGACATTTTCCCTGTGAATGTGCGCGCTGACATGCTTTCCCTGCCCGTGTGGCTTGATAGGAGCTGCTATACGTCCTCTGGTTGGCTCCTGCGTGGGCTTTCCTGGTCGTGCCCAAGATCCACAGGGCCGAATTATTAATCCCATACCGGCTCGTAAAAAAAAAAAAAAACATTTTTCTAATATGAATGATCCCTCCTTCTCGTGTGTAACTTTTCACCTTTTCTTCTTTTTTTTTGCAGCGTTTGATCGCTATTTCCGTAGCCGCTCGCTGTCCAACAACAGAAGAAACGTTTGGTTTGCCGAGTTCTGGGAGGAGAACTTCAACTGCAAGCTGGGGATGCACGGCAAACGGCCTGGTAGCCTGAAGAAATGCACAGGTGAGGCTTGGCGCTTTTTATTTTATACAACCTGCTGGCTTGGTACTAAAAACAGAGAAATGTCTAAATGCCCAGTGGCCACAGCAGCCAGCATCTTCTCTGCTCACATGAGGCGAGTGTATTGTTGCACAGCACCGACACAAAGAGATAAAAAATGCTCCTGTGTGTCTGCACGGATGCAGGGATGGAGCGCGAGGGTTGTAACATCTGAAACCCAAAAGCCAAAACTATAAAGGTGCCGGTGGCCGTGGGGAATCGATGTCGGCTGCTCAGCAAGAGATCGCGGCGTGAGAGAGAGAGCTTCTTTTGTGCCTTCTCGTCCTGCTTCTCGGGTACATGGAGGTTTCTCTTATGACCCATCTAGGCTCCTGTAGATCGCCGTGGGACACTGGGTGGATGGACAATTGCGGGGCCCTCTAGCAAATTTGGAATCCGTTTCGGATTGTTGTTTTTTTTTGCTCCGTGGCATTCTTTTGTTTCGTCTGATGGAAAATAAGGATTCAAGCCGTCTAGCCTTTTTCCAATTAGGCCTCTCTGAAACAACACAAAATAAAAAAATCAGTGCAGATTCTTCAAGGCTTCGATCGAGCGTCTGCAGCTTGTCTACCGGTTTGGTAGCACTCACAAACATCAGGATTTAATCAGTATATATGTATTTTTTATGGCGTTGCCTCTAAGTACCCTTAAAGCACAGATCACACTTGTTGTTAGGCTTTGGGGAGAAGCAGCTCAACGGGAACAATTGTTTGTGTTCTCACCGCTTAGATGGAAATTAAATAATTGTAAGAGCCGCTGCGTGTAAATCCGGGCTCTTCTCTGCGTGTTTTTGTGGGTCTATCCGTGCCCCGGTAAACACAAATGCGGTTTGACCTGCATTTTGCTGCCGTATCGACATTCCAGCAGCTTGTTATTTTACACGCTACTGATGTGGAACGAGCTCCTCTTGTGATCCGGATCGGGCTGCCGCTGCATTTTCAGCGTGCCCTGCCGTCAACGCTAAATAAACGGCGCCGATGGAGGTTCATGATCATAAAACCGTTTGAGTGCGTGTTCTTCGCGACCTTGCACCGCTGCAATCGAGTCTGCGTGTTTGTGTGTGTCACTAGTGGGTATTCCCCGGCTAATGCCCTCCGTTAGTGGACGTAATTATGTCCGTGAGGGTCCCGACCGCCATTGACCACCTATTATAGGCATCTGTTCATGGGTGTGCAGGCGGAGCGCATTAATTATAAATACCGGGGTTCGTGACCTCCGAGTCATCGAGGCGGAAACCAAACGGCAGCCCGCTGCTCGAGGTCTCCATGGCGACACGGCTGATGGGACGATGTGGAGGACGCTGTGAGGGTTTGTACCTGAGAGCAGGGGAGAAATAAATGTATTTTTTTTTAGGTTTCTATGTTTTCCGCTTTCATTGTTATTTTATTCACGCACCTTCCTCTTTTCTTCCTTGGTGTCGTGAGTTATCCCTTTTTCATTTTGATTTGCATGCATCACATCACGCATCACGACTCCTGCCTTGCGTTTACCACCTGTCGTCTGGTTTCGTCTCGTTGCTGGGTCGTGCGTCAGTGTTTCCTCAGTCCTCTGAGTATTTTTCAAGTCTCATGCAACTCATTTGCTTCTGTTTTTCAGCCCACCTGCAAATGGCAGTTTTCAAACTAAATTGTTGCATCATGCGAAACAAGTCACATCAATATAGCGTTTTTTTCCCCCACATTTTTGAAATAAAGTTTGAACTTCTGCTCGTCCTATCGGGGAGCAGCATTGCATGTGATGGAAGTCTTAAGCCTCGCGCCGATGTCTTTCACCTTTCTTTTTCCTCGCCATTCCTTATCATCCCTGACAAGATTGATTCTCAGCTTTCCTTCCGTCTCTCTATTTTTCTGCCATTTCTTCTTGTTCACGTCAAATTCAATTTTAAAAAAGAGCTATTGACAGAAGAGACTAAATAAATAAAGGACGAGAGTGAAGGGTCTTTATTGCGTGTCTGGATCATAAATTCTATCGCTTACAAAAAAAAGGCAGGCTTTTGCTCACAGGAAAAAGTTTGTTCTGCTTTTGGTTACTACATAAAGAGGAAACTCAAAATTTGAAGAATAAATATTTTATTCTGCCTTGCCCTCAGTCTGATTTTAGGTTGCTCCCCTCTTTTTGTTGTTGTTGTCGTAATACTTTATGCAGTGCGTATATACTTTATGCAGCTATTAGCTCCTACATGCTTCCCCTATTATGATTTAATCCAGTGTTATACCATTTAATGGGCCCAATAACATTCAGAGGTCTTTTAACCCCACTTAATGTGGGAACCACTCAGCGGGGACTCGGGCACATCGATGCAACGAACGAGCGACGCACAGTCGCTTTGAATTAAACACCAAACACAATCAATTCGGAGCAATATTAATCCTTGCATTGAATTACAGCTGACTGATCATAAAAGATACTTGCAGAAGTTTATCAAAAACTGATCGATGCAAAACAAGAGCATGTTTAGAAGCTTTAGCCAGTTTAACATAAATGTATTCGTGTTGTTAGTGAGATCATCGGGATGCAAGGGTGCTTCTCCCACTCGGGATAATCCGCATTTGAACGAGGCGTAATCTAATCCAGCACAAGTGTGGATGGATCCATGTGGGAGAAGATGGAGAGGAAGATGGTGATGATATAGAACCTGACAGTGAAGAGGATGAGGTAAAATCGAAGAAGACAAAGGAAGACGATGAAGAAGATAACAAAGATGATGAAAAAGAAGACGGTGAACACAAAGATGACGAAATTGAAGAAAACTAAGACAACAAAAGAGACGGTGAAGAAAACAAAGAAGATGACGGGGAAGACAAAGAAGACTTGAATTTGATGAGGAGGGGGGGGGGGGGTTAAAGGTGATCCTGGCTTCACCCAGTCACGCACACATCCTCCCGGCGCGCACACACACACACTTACACCTGCCAAGAATAGACCGCTTCCTAACGAGGTGGACGGGGAAGAGGAGGCTGGCCCGATAAACCGGTGCCTTCCCTGTGAACACAGATGGAGAGCCCGATTGACAATCAGAGACAGACGGACGCAGACGGACGGATTGCAGAGCTGAGAGACCGGGCCGGTGAAATGAGGCGCCATTTAGCCGCGGTGAAGCACGTCTTTGTGTGCACGTGTGTGATCGATCGCCGCCGGACAAAGTGGAATCGCACATTACCGAGCAGAGAGTAGACTTGGTACCTTAGTGTACTTGACCTTGAGGTTGCAAACTGATTGCCGGATATTCTCCCTCAGGATTTTCCGGGAGAGTACAGAATTCACGGCCTGATCGAATAGTCGTCCGGGACCTTCCGCCATGTCTCGCTGTTGGAGCGATGGGATGATCACAGAATACTGTTACTTAATGGGATGCTCGCTTGGAGGTCCTTGCCACCTGGCAACTACATTAGAAACTCTGATATAATTTGCCCTCCTTTTGTTTGAACTTTGGTCTCCACCAACTCCTGGGGGAAATTTGTCTGTACAAAGTGCTAAATGCTCCACTGTGTTCAGCTGTTCGATGCTATTTAGGGACGGGGCAAGCCATAAAGATTAGATATTAACAACATAAATACATGCAGCCAACATCTGTCTTCCAGATGAGTGTTTTAGAGGATGTGGCCAAACGGTAGGCGTTTATTAAAAATGCATCCAAATGTCTTTTTTTTATGACACCATGCATGTTGCCTAAATCATCTACTTGAGTATAATTCATACATGAAGCTCATATAAAATTAAGAAAAATGCCTCAAAGGCAAAAATGAAATCCTTACACTTTGGTGCCTGTGGGCTTAAATGGGACGAAAATACCCCAGTCTGACACGTATGATTCATTGCCTCGTTTCGTAAGAAGGCCTCCCCAGGGGTGCAGTGGGTACGTCACCATCCGTGGGGGAAACGAGCCCTCTTTTCGATGCAAAGGGTGTGAGTTCAAATCCTGCAGAGTCGAAGGTGAATAAAAATGCAGGTGCTCCTGAAACAGTCTCTCTGATAAGGAAGGGTTACTCTATTTAAGCAGCAAGGGGACTGAACGTGTTTTACACGAAGGTGATTGTGGCTTTCTCGTCAGCCATGAGTTGCATGATATTCTGATTTGACTCTCGGGTCAGCACGGAGGCCGGACCCAGTTCTCTCAAGGGTTCTGGTTGGTCCCGATGGCACAAAGCTTCTCAAACATGTATTTTGGCCGGGGGCAGAGCAATTAAAAAAAAATAAAAAATTCAGATCTTGAATTTGATTCCGCCAGTTACTGGAGGGCAGAATAAAGATTATTTTTAATTTAAAGTTGGACTTTCTTGAACTCCCTTTATGAAATCCGGTTGACACACGATTACCAATCTACTAGGGAGGTTAGTTTTAATCTCCTTCCACTCGTGTGTGTGTGTGTGTGCTAGGTTTTGTGTATCCACTCTTATCTGAGAGTTGGAAAGATGGGATGTCTGCTGACACAAAACCTGCCGTCCCTCAGCGGCACTGACAAAAAATCTTGTTTATTTGCCCGTGTGAAAGCTGTGCAAAGGAGAGATTTAATGTACTGACAGAAAAAAAAAGTTGGGGAGAGAGAGAGACAGAGAGAGAGAGAGAGAGAGAGAATCGCTGGGGTGTTCCAGGACAGTGATTCTGCATAAAATGAATAATTGATATGAGCTCTGTGTGCTACCAGCAGTAATATACACCAGTAGTAATACAGATGCAATATATATTAGCCACACACGTTTACGGCATCACGTTATTCATGAAAATGAATGTGGTGTCGCCGATTCGTCTCAATAAAGGGCAGGACAGATGAAAGGATGAGAAGGCAGCGGTTCAGAGAGATGAATGGAGACGAGTGATCCATTCACTTCTACAATACTAACACGATTATCAGCCAATCAATTACCCAGATCGGAGAAACCAATGTGGGCGCCATCGAGGTGTGGCGGCCTTTCTTAACACCAGGTGGAAGGGCGTGGCGAGCAGGGGCAGAAAACAAAAATGATGAATGAATACATCGAGCATTTGTCGATGCTGAATGCTGAAATAAGGAATCAATCTTTTCCACTTTGTTGAGGTGTTCCTAATTTCTATTTAATTTAGGAGCTTGTCCAAATCATTAGCGCAGTTGTCGCCCGTGATGCCTTCAATCACCCTCGGCGTAAACCCTTCCTGACACGCTGGGCCGTGACGGCGTCCATCACGGCGCTTATCCGGTCGACGTTCTTGCATTAGCCTCACCTCGCTGCCTGAGCGCATTGGTTGGCGTTTGCATTAGACACAGCATTGGTTTCAGCAGCGCAACAACAACAACAAGTCGGGTTCACCGGCGCCAATTGATTCAGCCTCCCGGCAAATGAAGCGAAGATACTGAGCATAGCTTTGAGGCTAAACAAGTAGTTATTTAACCTTATCAAGATCAAGCAAAGTTTCAAGACGCAGGCTTTAGGATACGTTTTTTTTCCAATCCTTATTCAACCATGAATGCTGCATCGTTAAGCCCAATCAATAGGTTTTTGTTTTTGTTTTGTTTTGTAATGGAAGACGTCTAACCGTCACTGTCCCTCTTATTGCCTCATTTCTCATCCGATCCAACCTGGTCACTCCTAACGAGAACCTCAGCATCTTCATCTCCTCCACCTCTAGCTCCGCCTCCTGTCTTTTCCTCAGAGCCGTCCAGCATGGCTGTCCTCACCACCGCCACGATTCTTCACCTCCTTTCCACATTCATCACTCGGTGTTATATTTAGCCAGTTTGACAACACAATCATCAACACACGTTTCCTTCATTTTACACTCATGACTGACTGAGGCTATCCCGTTATCTAACATCTGTTTAAATCCCTTCCCGCTCACGCGCTGCTGCCCTGACATCGCCCGGAGGAGCTGTGCGTGAATGCTAATCTACTTCCACACAAACAGACCGTTACCGTGCCAACTCCCTGATACCAAGTCCACTGGAGCCCATTTGGTGGCAAAAGGAAGTCATTTGAGTCGATGGCGATGACGTCGCGCTAATTTCTGCTCGGCGGGATATTGCGTTCCCCTCTCCAAATAAATGCACGGCTGACATCGCTACACGTCGCCATTCTCGCTAATCTATTCACAGCTTTTTGATTTTAATCTATTGCCATGCTTTGTGTGGGGCGACGCCTTTAAACAGATCCAGAACCAGATCACACAGAAGTCGGTGCAACAAGAGCAAATAATCAACTGCAGAATGTGAAAATAACTCTGAGGCAGATACGGAGATGATTGCGTCCTCGTGCCGGGTTTTTTTTGGGGTTGGTGGATTTCATAAGACATGAAAGTCCTTTTTCATCTGCGCCTCGGCCTCCTTTGGTGTAAATCCTCCCTTACCAAGCGGCCGCCCGGCCAGCCTGCCTGCGGCCTCTGATGTCATTAACGGCGAGCAGACAGGCTGAAGTTAATTTAGCTGCTGCCGGCTGGGAAAAGGGAATGGCGTGTTAAACCCCTGTCCATCTCCTCAGCCTCGTTTTCCACCTTCGTCCTTGTTTATCCGTTTACTTTACTGTGTGTTTTATCTGTTTGCACACTTTTGTTTCACACCTGCTCACATGCATTGTGTGCAGACATGAAGTATGAGAGTTACGCGTGACGGGTTGGCAGCAGCTGCAAGCGATGGGGCAGGCAGCATCCACGGAAAGACGCCACACACACACACACACCGGTTAAAGCGCTTGATGCAATCCCAGGAAACGGAGACGGCAGTGCTATCCCAGTTAGCGCCCATAACCGCAACATTTGTTTAACCGCCTCGTGACGGGGATTGCGTTTCCTTGCGATCCGCTAATTAACGATGCATCGCGTCATTTCACATTTCATAAGTGCAGCAGAGATAGACGCTCTTTATCCCAGGATCTACTGCTCGGAGTTCGATGCTTCTCGGTCGTGATCCTTCTCTGAACGGGAAAAAGATGGCTGTGCTCTGGTACGACGCGCCGGAAGGAGGAGGACGGCGGATGATTTGCATCGGCGAGTTTAAGAGAACAATAACGCGGCTGAATTTCACACGGAGAGATGAGGTAAAATGTGAATCCACACAATGATTAAATTATTCTAGCCTATATGGAGAAAAAAAATTGAAGATTTTAAAATAGTTTAAAGAGTCATGTAGACTCAAAGGGCTCAAACAAATCTGAACCAGCTCCTATAAGCTTTGTTTAATGCTAATCCTGCATTCATTACGCGAGACGGCGAAAGGGCAGCAAAATTGACTACCAATTAGATCCGTTCCTCCTCCATCGCCCTGCCCCCCCAGGAGCAGCAGTCGGCCTGGTGTAGTATTTACCCACCCTGATGCACAGGAGGGCTTTCTCTGACGCCTGCAGGGGGAGGCATCATTCAGAAGGCCGTTACTAAAGCAACCACAGGACAGGGAATGACTTCGTTAAACTCCAACAAACTTTCAGGCCTTTAAACTAGTGAACAAAGACAAGCGATGTGCATGTACAAAAGTACAGCGTGTTTGGCCTGTTAGCATGCAGACACAACTAAACATAGATTTTTTATTTTGCTTTGAGCTCATAAAATTGGGCGCGTGTCCAGGATTGAGAAGACGATGAGAAGTTCCCTCCCTCTCGCTCAGCGACGACCGAGATGTGCCTCATCCTAAACACCAAGGAGGTTGTCGGCCTAAAGCTGCACGCCGTCTCTGGATGAAGGCGGCTTCTAATTAAACCCCAGAAGAAAAGGCAGCGACTGAGCCTCAACTCGTCCACCGTTATTGTCGCTGTAAGGCTATGTTGTCCAGACACTGAGACGTAATGAGGTCCATTATTGGTCCTCCATAGTGATTATCAGCGTGATTGAAGCGCGGGTGCAACGCTGACCCCGCACACACACACGCCAGCAGCTGCCTGTTATAACCGTGGAGTGAGTTTCCTGATAGATTCTCATATTGATTCGGCGTGCCTTTGGGTTTGTTCCACTTTGTTCCGGAGAATGCTTTGATTCGCTTTCCGAAGGTGACTCGTAAGAGGAGGAGCAAACGAAAGCCGTGGGACCAGGCTGCGGGGAGGGAACAATGGGACGGAGAGATTGATGGAAAGGGGGGATATGAGTGACAGAGGAGGAGGAGATGGGAACGGTGATGGAGGAGGAGGCGGATATGAGGCAGAATCGTAGCCGCAGCTCAGCAGCGTGTCGGGAAGGAGGAAGAGAGGAAGACCAAGAAACTTCAGGTCGCCTTCCACCGATTTCATGTTAAAATAAGGGCAAAAATCGGTGGTCTTTCACTGGAAAGCTGCATCATTAATGGGACTAGAACCCATCAACGCACATGTTGTGCTTTGGTCGACCGGCTCTGTTCAAAAGGCAACGCCGGATTCTGCCGTTATCAGTGATTTAGTGCATGTAAAGGAGGAGCACGCTTTCTGCTGTAGCCTCAGCAGCGAGGCGAGAACGGGCTGGGAGCAGTTCTTTGTCATTGTCAAGCCGAGCGCTCTGATAGTCCACCTTTTCCTCTCGCTCTCGTTTTCACCCGAGTTTTAGCTCACCGAAACTTTCAGCTTCACCTGGATTTTTATTTTCTTGCCTCTTGGCCTCCTTTCATTTCATTTAATTCCGCCTCTCCATCATCCAAGCGCTCTGTTTTTGCACTTTAGGTCTTGACCTGTTATTGCTGGTCCGCTTTAGTTTGGAATCAGTGTTTACCGTCCCAAACTACAATTACTCCAACTAAAAATTTCACGTGGTGTATCCCCCCCCACCCCTCTAACTAGATTCTCCTCTTCCTCTGTCAGGTTTGGAAAAGGTTGGACGCGACTCCAGCTACGAACAAGAAGGGAAGGTTCAGTTTGTGATGGACGCCGTGTACGCCATGGCCCACGCGTTGCACCGCATGCACCGGGAGCTCTGCTACGGATACCCGGGCCTCTGCCCCCGCATGGCCAGCATCGACGGCAAAGAGCTGCTCAGCCACATCCGCGCCGTTGGCTTCAACGGTGAGTCTCCACACGAATGGAAGCCGCAGCAGCACTGTGAAAGGGGACGACTTGGGGCCTTCACTTGCTTCCACGGCGCCGTCATCCCGCTGTGTTGAGCTAACTCAGCCCGCACGCTAATGGCGCCGAGCTCCTTTCAAGTCCAAATGTGCCGCGTTGTGTTTCACCTCTCATGAGAAACTTCGAAGCTGCTCTTCTCCGCTTGAATTTCTGTTTTTTCCCAGTTTTATGTGCGTAATCATTCATTTCCTGTCTCCGCACGAGCCCTTTCACTGCTGTCAAATTTAAGTGGATGAAAAACATTCATTCATTTCCTCCTAAATAATATCAGACGCCTCATTTGCATGTTCTCATATTTGAAAATCCCTACCGCCCCCTCCTGCCCCGCCGCTCCCCGGCCTGACTGTCGGTCTGTATCTGCTTTTTTTTTGGTCTGTGTTTTCATTTCCTGTGTTCTTCCGTCACACATCGTGTGAGATATATATGGACGAGAGACTCGCGAAGGACGTTTTGGGAGGATTTCAGCGACGCTTGTCTGATTTTAGTTTCAGAGGAAATATTAAAATTGCGTTAATGTGCAAGAATGTGTGCAGAAGACGCGCCGCCTCTGCCTGCCACCTCCGTAAGTGTCAGAAACCCATTTTCAGGCCGCCGCTGATTGTTCTTTTGTACCGACGCTGCAGCTTTTTTTTTTCTTGGATGTGTTTCACTGTGATTACCAGCCTGCCGCTCTGATGAGTCGTCCCGTAACCACAAGGTCACAAACTTTACACCCCGATGAATCAACAAATGTTCCTCAGCTGCTACAAACACATCTCCAATCTCCCCAAAGGAAACTTGAGATCATATTACAACTAGAAAAGCACCTCAGCCTCCCTATATTGTGATTTACACCAAATATTACTGTCCTACATCTATATTTTCAGATTCTTTACCCATGAAAACAAACCTTTAACAATTTGATTCGCAAAGTTATTCACTAAAAGCACACTTTCAGTGCTGGCGGTTTCTTCTGGATTTATCGATCCACAGCTTTTGAAGAAATCCATTTTCCCACTGCTGATTCCAGTGTCTCGGTGAAGGCCAGCAGAAAAACAACCTCCTTGGCGGAGGTAGATTGTGGATAATGAGCTTTAAATCTTCCAACAGGCACCTGTCATCCCAGATATTCCGCACGCCCAGACTCCTTCAGAAGGTTCTAGATAAAAGCATCACCCTCGGTAAAGATGGGGTTTTATTTTGTCATACATTTATTTATTTATCTAGCCTTTTTGGCGTCTGTCTGCATCCCAGTAGAGATGTATAACTTACTGATCAAAGGCTCGAAAGTCTTAAAATAACTAAGGTATGAATAAATATTCAAACGCTCCCACACACGACTCGCCTCTAGTATTTTCTGAGAATAACTGAAGAATATATGAGCAGGAGAAATAAATGTGTGTCGCTGGCAGATCTTTAAAAAAAAAAAAAGGCAGATAAAGCCGGCTGAAATAAGAATGATTAAGGAATGTCGTCAGACAATCTGGTTCTTTATCATGCCAAATCTGGGTAGAATAATCCAAAGTCGCTTCCTAAGTGGCTCAGACCAATCGATTGTTGAATCGCGGATAGAGATTATTAGTCTAGTGGAGCCCGTCCTCGATCGGCCAGGCCTGATGGTGTATGCTTTATGCACGGCAGCCTGTGTGCGTGTGTGTGTGTGTCTGTGTGTGTTATGTGAGAAAACTCATCATATTTCAGCCAAGTTATTTATCTCCTGCTGGGAGACAAGATGGGGAAACGACTTGCAGTAATTAGCGCGGTTTGACTTTGAGATAATGAACTCTTGTTGTGCAACTTTAGGACGGAGAGAAGGAAGGGAGGGATTGGGAGGATGACGAGTTGGGAGGACGAACCAACCGGGGAATGAAGCGTGCTTTCTCGTAATGAGAAGAGGAGTTACTTGATTGAAAAGGGAATGCTTGATCTGATCAAGCAATACGAGCAATACAAGACGATTGGAGATAGAGGATGTCCAGGGGCGTGATGAACTGGAGGTGAAGAAAAACAACGAGTGACCTCCGAAAGAAAGATGTGGGTGAGACAAAGTCTCGTAACCGATATATCCATCTTGGGAGAAAGATGGACGAGACGGGTAAATAAAGAAATAAAGGGTGAAATCGTAGGAACTCAGACTCTCCGTGGGTCGGGCCAAGAAGACCGTGACTGTCCCGGTTTGATTATAACGGTGGTTTTTGACAGCCTAAGTGCAAAATATTATTAAATGCAGGCTTCCGTGTGTACTTGGGATGCGATTATCTCTTTAGAATTGATTCAATTATTGTAATAAACATCAAACTTTAATAATATCTTTTCACTTTTCGCCACTTTCAACACGGCGATGTCAGAATTCCTTCCGTTCTGTTGAATAGAGCCAACCACACCAGCGTAAGTGGTGTGTGTGTGTGTGTGTGTGTGTGTGTAATAGGTGTTTGATCATAGGTCTCAACAACTGCTCAGTAATAATTTGTATTTTTGGTTAGCATGTAGCATTGAGCAACTTGCTATTAAATCATTTTGCTGCCATTGTTGGGCCGATGGCAGATCTGGAGTGGCGGCACTTGTATGGAACGACGGCCTCTATTGAAATGCAAGGGGAGCAATCATATTCCGGGGGGGGGGGGGGGGGAGGGAGGGGGCACACAATGGATGACTGAGCTGGTAATTAGCTCAAGGTTTCAGCTGCAGACTGAGAAATGTGTATCACGTAATTGAAATGCAGTCTTGACTAAACAAGACGACGCAGATTTGAAGGAATCGTTTACATTTTCGGAAATGAAACCGGTTTAAAATGCAACAAAATTATTACCGGTATTCAAAATTGCATCAAATTGCACATTTTTTAGCATCTGAAATATGCATTTCTCTGCATCTTCGATGAAATCCTTGCTATAACATGCTGAAGGCCTGTTTCAAGGCTCAAAGAAGGGATGAATTTAGAAGAGGAAGAGGAGGTGTTGAAGGGGAGGATGGAAATGTGGGGCCACTTTGGTGGAGAGGAAGGAGAAAATGGGCAGTTTTATGGAGACGGGGAACAATGTGATACAGGGAGGCCCGGGAGGTAAGAGGGAGCGATGAGGAGAGGAAGGAGGAACAGCTGCTGTGGAAGGAGAGAGGGGTTGGCCGGGAGGATGGCTTTACAGCGAGCAGTGAAAAGTGGCTTGCTGCAGAAAAAAGTTTCCTCCTCTGAGGAGGAGGAGGAAGAAGGAGGAGTCCAGAAATAAGGAATCAGGACTTTAATTAGCCAGCAGCTCTGCTTCAGTTTCAGTGACTTGCAATATTTTTGTGGCCTGATTTCAAGGTGCTGTTTTAATTTTCTTACATATTTTTTTTTTCTTCTTTTTGTGTCATGCATGCATGCAGAGCACAGACATGATTTATCAATGCGTGCTGCAGTGTCGTTTCTCAGACTCGGATCAGTCTCCGATTTGCTCTCTGAGCTTGGCATCCCCGATGCTTCTTCCTCTCCGACCATTCCTCTTCCTTTTCTTTGTCCCGCTGTCTCTGCAGCTCCTCGAACCATCTCGGGGGGAACCCTGTGGTTATTCATAGCCTCGCTCTTTCTTCGTCTGCCCGTTTCCTTCCATCTGGCTCAGCTTTTAGGCTTTAAGGCCTCTGCTAACTGATGTTCTCACGCGTCTTCTTTTATTGATCTCCCCTCTTTCTTCCCTGTCAAACAGAAAAAAGTTGAGTCTATTCAAGCTCCTTGCTGTGTGATATTCTGCCACATCCTCCTTCATTTTCTCTTTTATGTCGACATGCATCTCCGTCTCTTTTGAATAGGCTTACTCTCTCTCTCCTTTCTAGGCGCAGTCTTCCTCTCTCACTCATTTCCCTCCATACTTTCTTTCTTTTGCCTCGCTGTGGCCATTAAGCAAACAATTGAGGCACTTCTGCTGTGTAAAAAGCCAGACGAGGTTTTTCTTCAAAATAGAATCCTGCAGGAACGACGGCTAACGATGAATTTTCAAGGGTAACACTTATTTTACATTGTGTACCAGGAGAAAAAATCAATTCTCAATGACTGTAATCTGTAAAAGTAGGCGTGTTTCAAGACTGAATTCAGACTAAAGGCCAAGCATGATTTGAGATCATGCCAACAGGAGAGTGAAATGTGTCACCACTCCCACAACCATTTCTTTTTTTTGCTTGTCCAGTGGATAATTTAGCCGTGACAAAATGTTCCCAAAGTAAAGGAATAAACAAAATGGGCAATGTTCTATAATTGCTGCTTTAAATACACAAAATCTAAATTAAACCAAACCTAAATTAATTAGGCCGGTAAGCCTTTCTATGCATCCCTTCAACCGAAACGTTAATCAAAAGCGATGAGTTGTTCCAGCTCCACCCCCCCCCCCCCCCCCACATAGTTAGCAGGCACTGCCAACTCTTCTTTCATACGTGTGATCTCCCAGTAATTACCGGCGCTTCTGAAAATGCGCCGTCTTTATCCTTCTTTCTCAGAAATTGCACGACAAACTCCGATGAGTAACAACCGTTCACTCGAGGCAACCACGGTTTTCAGAGCAAACGGGGCGCCGTTACTCTGAATGACCAGCATCACAGTCGAGCTAACTGCCTCCTAAAAAAGACCAGAGTGGTAAAAGACCAGGAATAAGAAGAGTGCTAAGGAATAGGTGACGCCTTCATGAACATTTACTGGGCAATCAAGTGCATCGCTTCTGCAGATTATGGTATTTTTGATCAATTTGGAGATTTGCTTTTTAGCTTTCCCCAGATTATGGTGCTGTTGCTTCCATTTTTTCTTTTTGTTGTAATGCACTCCTGTTGGTGAAAGTAGGAGGGAAGAGCAGGAAGATGAAGATCAAGAAATGACTGAGTGATAAAACAGAGGACGGGGGTCAAGGAATTAAATAAACTCAAGAAATGTTGTAGGAAGGTGGGTAAGAGCAAAAAATAAAAAGCGAGTTGGCGAGAGAAAAGAGAGCAACGAGATGAGCTGCAGAAAGAGATGCTGATGAATTAGCAAGACCGAAAGGCCAAAAAGAAAAATGATGGCAGAAAAAAGTAACATGAATATTTCATCTGCTTCTGTTTTTTTTTCTTGAGATAACAGGGGAAAAAAACATTTGCATTTCATGGCAACTCAGTTCACAAAATTAGAGAACTCAAATGATCACCGGCAGCTCTCCCAACAACAAGCTAGGAAAAACAGAAGTGGGCTGATACTAAATATTTGTCCTTAAAATCGTCATTTAGATTTAAGATTTTAAAAAATTAAGCTTGGCTACATACATATCATAATTGTGCACAATGTATGCACCGAGATAACATTAAAAGAACATAAATATGTGACATGAAACTTATTCATGTAAATATATCATTATTTATTCTATTGAGGAAAATGTTGAGAAATGCATGTCGGATAAATGTCTCTATTTACTCTCTGGAAATAATTTCATTATTTATGACCCAACAGATGGGTAAACAGACACAGATAAGATAAACACAAACAAACAGACACAGGTAAACACAACCTGTGAATCTGGAAGACAGGAAGAAAAGAGGGAGACATGAGGACCTCGTGCTGCTCCATACTCCTCTTTCTCTCTCTCTCACTCGCTCTTTTGCATTTCTCTCATCTCTTTTTCATCTGTCTTTCTTTTCTCCCCTCCGTCAGTGCGATTAGCTCTCATTCTGTCCTCTTATGCAATCTCTCCTCCCCGCCTCTTCTTTCTGTCTCTCAGTTCATTATCTGGTTTTTGTCTCTTGTCTATTTTCTGTTGTGTCTTTTTTTTGTTACTGTTCTTTCTTCCCTCTCTCTCTCTCTCTCTCTCTCTTCCTTTTATTTTTGTATATTCTATCAGTTAATTTTCTATCCTAGCGCGGCCTCTCCCGCTGCCCTCCTCACGCAGCTGGCGGTGTTTAGAGCTCCTCGGGATCTTCTCACCGTACCAGTGACTTATAACGTGTAGGCGGAATTTCCATAATGCTTTGCTTTCTCCACATGCACACTGTAATCCCCCCCCCCCCCTTTTATTTTTCTTCTCGCTATGCCAGATTCAGCAATTTGATTTGACTGTATTTCCATAAAAGACAGAAGGCGTGTAAGACAGAGAGCGAGATCTGTAGCAGGTGTGTGTTCAACCTTATTGGATGCGAGAAAGCTAAAGAACACACAAACGTATCCAGACGTGTGCGTATTCAACCCTTAAAGGTTACGGCGCCGTTGAGACTACGACTCTTTAACGGGACTCGAGCTGACCCTCTCTCCAACAGGAAGCGCTAATACTCCAGTGGTCTTCAACGAAAACGGAGACGCCCCGGGTCGGTACGATATCTTCCAGTACCAGATCACCAACCGGTCGACGGCAGAGTACCGAGTCATCGGCTCCTGGACCAATAAGCTACACCTCAAAGTGAGATTTCATTTCATTAAGTTCTTTCTTTCATTCTCTTGAAAATGAAAAACGTTTCACTCCAGGAGTGAAACCCATCCCTGTGTTTTCTCTGCTTGTTCTCGTCGATGTCTTCCGACGCATCAAGGAAGAAAAACGCATGAACAATAATCCAAAATTCCTTTTTGAATGACTGGTTTCTTTCAGCTTTCATGCCGGACCTTGGCAGAAATGCAGTTTAAAATGACTGCGAGCAGCTTGCCGTGACTTCATAATCCCCTACTTGGCTTGGATTTAGTTTTGTTACTCCTTTTGGTTTGGACCCAAAAGTTACTTTGAAGGTTGTGAGAATTGTGACTCTTTTATACTCTTCTTTTTTTTTTTGGCACGTGCCTCCAGAAGTTCAGTCATTCATTATAGAAGGAACCTGCAAACACTGGCTTCCAAAAGGGAGTCTGGGTTTCTCTCTAACTGATTTAGACACACACAGACGTACAAATACACACAAATCCATTCAGCATTCTGGAGCGTTTTGTTATAAACCCACACAGGACTTCATTAGAAAGGCCGGATGACAGATGAGCAAGCTAATGGACACTAACGGCTTTCTGCCGACAGAGAGAGACTTCAACAACAGCACGCACAGTTAAGGCACACGCCGCCGGGCGCTTTGACAGCTGACAGATTAACAGATAACTTTGATTTGGTTATAAATCCAAGTTGCGTCAGACGGCTCAGGAGTAGATGCAGCGGAAAGTTGTCATGCTCGGCAAAATAGTTGAATGTCATCAGCGTAATCATTACACAATTTCTTCTGACAGGTGTACTCGTAGATCTAATTTAGGTTCTGTGTGTGTCGATGATCAAATCAGGTTCGTTGATGGGTTTTTCTTCCTGAACATTGTGCACCTGTTTAAAACCGTGAAACTCAGGGATGCACGCACACATACACACACTGATCTGATTATGGTCTGTCTGCTGGCTTCCGGGTTCGCTGGTGTGATTTTTGCACCCGGCAGCACTCAGGAAAGCCATCAGAAGTCAAACCTTCCGCAGGTAGAGAGTGTTAAAGGACCGTTAACGCAGCCAACATATGGCTACCACGCTTAATGCCGGCGAATATTCCAGAGGCAGAGTCTTTTGTTTTGCCCCCCCACCCTGAAAATAAATCCTTTAATTGTCATATGGCTGCTTTTGGGACAAAGACAAACACCTCTTTGCCTCTCATAGGTTGAGGGCATGCGCTGGAAATCAAGCGACCCGTCTCTCCCGCCCTCCGTGTGCAGCATCCCATGCCGAGCCGGCGAGAGGAAGAAGGTGGTCAAAGGCGTCCCGTGTTGCTGGCACTGTGAACGCTGTGAGGGATACCACTATCAGGTAGTGCATCATTTAACCGTCGGGTCCTCCATCACTCACCCTCGATATGTTGGCCCCTGGTCATGGTCGTCTCTAGGCAGCCAATCAGCAACTAGATTTATTTGCAATAACTGCTTTTCCGACACTGACATCTTCATGCGTGTGTTTTCTGACAGCCATTTCCTGATTGCGTTCACTCCACTCTGAACCTTTCTTTAGTTCAGCTAATTTTAGGCAATCAAAAAAAAGTGAACCACACATATCAGATGAATGCGTGCGAGAAGGAACCCCCACAGATGCTCTTAATGCAAATGGAGTGCATAATTTGAGGTGAGGGAAAAGAATCTGAGCACACATTAGACAGAAACATTCCCTACCTTAATTATATCACGGTAGGGGATAATTTGACGGCCTGATGTCCTTATTATTAGTCTGAAAAATCCACAAGCGAGCGAGTGCACGAGCAAAGAGTTTCCTCACTGGGGATGCAATAAAGGAATAAAGAAAAGTATCTGCCATGCCAGCAGCAGGCGGTGCTTGTCAGAGCCAGCAGTCGATACTCATGTTGCAAATACAGGCATTTGCTTGGAAAAATCCATAATCTTGTTGACACATTTATTATAGATTTGGGAATCTCAGCTGGTCGGAGCATAGAACAGCAACGGGGCAAAGACAGGTAAATAAACTAAGCGTGCAAGAGAATGTGGATTCAGTCTACATAGAAGGAACGAGCTTCAAACCAACTTTGACTGGAAGAATTGCGTATTTATAGTGTACTGGACACAAATCGTCTCTTTAGAGCTTTGACATCGTTATACTCGGTCCTCCCGGAGTTGCCGTACGCTCGATGCTGGTTCAATATCTGGCTCTCTTTCTGTTGACTCCATTTGTCTTGAAGATGCTGAGATGCTGCATGCTAATGAGATGCTGCGCTACCAAATCCACGAATAGACACTTTTATCCCTGCATACCGATCAAGGAAAGAGTCGAAGGCATCTTTGCTAAAAAAAAAAAAAAAAGTATTTCCAACATATGAAAGAAGAGGAATTACCTCGGTTCATTCGGAGCTAACGGATCCGTCGGCGATTTAATTCAAGCAAAGCAAAAAACTCATCGTTGTTCAAAAGGAGACACATTTGGAGCACTCGGTGTTGTTTTTTGTATAAATCTAAAATTAAAACTGTACATTAATCTAACTCTCTCTCTCTCCCTCTCTGCAGGCATCCGAGTTCACCTGCGAGCTCTGTCCGTACGAAATGCGGCCCGACGCCAACCGCACCGGCTGCGTTCCCATTCCAATCATCAAGCTGGAGTGGCACTCTCCCTGGGCCGTCGTACCCGTTTTCATCTCCATGCTCGGGATCATCGCGACCTCCTGCGTCATCGTCACCTTCGTCCGCTACAACGACACGCCCATTGTGCGAGCGTCCGGGCGGGAGATGAGCTTCGTGTTGCTCACGGGGATCTTCCTGTGCTACGCCATCACGTTCCTGATGATCGCCTCGCCGGATGTCGGAGTTTGCTCGTTCAGGAGGATTTTCTTGGGCTTGGGGATGTGCTTCAGCTACGCTGCTTTGCTCACCAAAACCAACAGGATACACCGCATCTTTGAACAAGGGAAGAAGTCCGTCACGGCGCCCAGGTAAAGGCTACACCGGTCGCGTGCCATTTGTGCCTCTGTTTCCACAGGTTGCGACTGTAGCGGCACCGAAGGTCCTTCCTTTCTAAGCTACTTCCAATCATTATTCTGCATTTAGATTTCATCCATTATTTATGAGACATGATCGCACTCACCTGCTGCACTGTTTGCACTCGGCGAGTCTCGGAGGGGGGGGGAGAGAGAGCATGAACAAAGTGGCTAAAAAGTTAATGCAGCTTTAATAGAACTCGGGTTTGTGTCGCTGCAACCCAGGTGGCGATCAATTTTGTGCTGTATTTCTTTCACTTGTCATGCACGAACGCCGCTTTGAGCCCGGAGAGCTTCAGGTAGCCGGTTCTTTGTTCCTCTTTTCCGTCTCGCTGGCATCCCGGACAATCCCCCCCCCTCCTGTGCTATGGGCGACTGAAACGTCTCCTCAGCAGCACTTTATCTTTTTCCTCAAAATCCCATCAACTTTCTCTTGACCTCTCGCCAACACTTTATGGGCGTGGGCGAGCACACAGCACTATTTAAAGACATTTAATACACCGCTGCTGTCAAGGAGGACTTTAGTTGCTTTGTAATATGTGTAAAATCCACTTATTAGATTCCCGGCCAAGGATGAATTATTCTTCAAAGTGTGTTTGTGAAAGACTTTAGGAAACTTGTAATCCTTTTGAAATATTCACACAAACGGCCAAACTGTGGGCCAGCTCTATAAAAAGAAACTCCCCCTGACTCCCTGGCTGCATCGGCTCCTCTCTCCCAGGTTCATCTCTCCGGCCTCCCAGCTCGTCATCACCTTCTCGCTGATCTCTGTTCAGCTGCTCGGGGTCTTCGTCTGGTTCGCCGTGGACCCTCCCCACACGGTCGTGGATTACGGGGAGCAGCGGACCCAAGATCCCACGGCGGCCCGCGGCGTCCTCAAGTGCGACATCTCGGACCTGTCCCTGATCTGCTCCCTGGGGTACTCCATCCTGCTGATGGTGACGTGCACAGTTTACGCCATCAAGACACGAGGCGTGCCCGAAACCTTCAACGAGGCCAAGCCCATCGGGTTTACGATGTACACCACCTGCATCATCTGGCTGGCGTTCATACCCATCTTCTTCGGCACATCGCAGTCTGCAGAGAGGGTGAGTACTTTGTCCTCCGTCGTTCCGTTTGCATCCTAATCATCCCCACGGACGAGACCATCGCGGGCGTCAGCGCCTCCAGCAGTTGGATTATTCGTTTGGGCTGCTTTTTTGGAGGTCATTGTCAACAGGAAACTTTTGAGCTCGTCTCCCAGGTCTGTGTTTTTTGTGCTTTTATTATTTTTTTAACTCTTGTACTAATGCATATCTGTGGTAAATATATTTCATACGCTTTCAGCGACAAGTAGGCGGCGATGGTTCTACGGGCTTTCTGTGAGCATGACTAAGCTCTCCTGAGACCATTTTTGCAGCATTGTTCTGTTTGAAGTTGCTTTTTTGACTCATAAATTTGCATGTGTTGTTTTGGCATAAAGTCTGCTTCAGATCAAAAACTGCCTCTCTTGGCAGCGAGAGGTAGATCTGTGTTTCAGTTGAAGTTGGAATAATCTCCTGACAATTCCCCGTGCGTGCGGGAGGATTTTCTGTCTGACTGACTGAATCCTTGGTCCGGGCTTTTCGAGAGTCCTACTGGAGAGCTAATCCCTTCTTGCGCCAGCGTTTTACTGATGTCTGTGTGAGTCCATATGTCACTTTGGCGAGATGTGTGAGACGTGCCTTCTTTCTAAGATTCAGGCCTCAGCTGATGAAGGACAACAGACGATGCTATGTGATAGAGTCAGCGAGGATGAAGGGAATGGTTTACATGATGGTGGTGAGGCCAGCCATGATGGACAGCTTAGAGACAGTGGCTCAGAGGAAAAGACAGGAGGCGGAGCTAGAAGTGGGCGGAGATGAAGATGCTGAGGTTCTCCTTGGGAGTGACCAGGTTGGATAGGATTAGAAATGAGACAGTAAGAGGGACAGTGAAGGTTAGACTCTTCGAAGACATGGTCAGAGAGGCCAGACTTTGATGGTTGGACATGTCCAAAGGAGAGACGGGGACTATATCGGTAGAAGGACAGGGCGAAGTGGAGAAGGTTGGGCTGCTGTGGCGACCCCGACCCTGTAGTAGTAGTAATCTGAGATTTCACAAATTCGGGGAACGGGCTCATCGTGCGGGAACCTTTCTGAGGTTCCGAGCGCAGATTCAGGTAAACATACGCACTTTGTGTTTACTTGAGCCGAGGCGCCGCTGATTTATGGATTCAATTTCTGGATAATGTGCGTATTCTGGCTATAACAATAAAACACACACACACACACACACTCATGGATACCCGCGGTGTGTCGGTGATCGCAGGTGTCACAGGTTGTACATCACCACCGGTGGAAAGATAAGCATCCATCGCTTACAGCTGTCAGCTGCAACGTAATGTGCCATAAATAACTTCTCTGAAGCTCTGGAGGAAAGAAAGTCATCCAGCTGGTTGACTTCGGAGAAATGCGTCCTTGAGAGCGCATGTCCGATTTGTCAGATATCAATATTCCTGACATCCGTGTCTTCCTCATCCTCCGTCAGACGCTTGTCGTTTCTCCCTGTTCTCTCAGCCCGTTTTCCTCCCATCCCATCTCTTCAGACACTCTTACAAGGATGCTTTGTAATATCATTCCCCCCCTATTCAACCTCACAAAGCCAGAGAGCTGGAATAATTACCGATGCAGAACTTTCCTTCAAGTGAGGAGGAGGTTTTTGTTTTTTTCCGGTCTTTTCTGTGAAGAAATTACCTTTTTTATTTCACATTTACAACCTAATTCGTTTTCCTCAGATGGAGGTTCCACTCCAGCTGCCATCGCACCTTTAAGCGTGTGTTTCTGCAGGTGTGTGTGTGTGTGTGTGTGCATAAATGTGTTACCTTCCATGCTATGCTGTCTCACCTTTCAGGCCGAGCAGCATCCACGGCGTGTTTGTTTGGCTAATTGCTTGTCCACCAGCATCCGTTTTCCTGCGTGTTTGTGCTGGTGTGTTGGACTTAATTGGCATGTCCACCAGTCCACATTCCTGTGTCGGAGTGTGTTGCTCCTAATTGGAATATACTCTGGAGTGTGTGGCAGCTGGCTGGCTAACGGTGAGAGCGGGAAACGGGAGACGGGGGAGAAGAGGGAAAGGAATAAAAAGGTAATGATGAGGCTTTATTGAGGAGACCATTGCCAAGGGCATGGGTTCGGTGTCCAACAGGGGGGAGGGGGCGGGGCCTATAGTGGAGTTAGGTGGCGGTCCGATGAGAACATCACACACGTCATGGTTAACTTAAATCTGGGGTCCCGTTACAGGATAATTCTGCCCACGATAATTCTTTCTGACATTTTGGACCTGGCCCGACCTGGTTAAAGGAGCTGGATGGTTCTGTACGGTACATCAGGCCAGTCGGCGGGAATGTTCTGTACTTGTATAACAAGCTGGTTTTACCTTCCCACCTTCCATCGCTGTGCCTGGTGCTCCGTACTGCCTGAATTCTCTACAGAGTTCCAAGCTGTGGCTGGTGGGGAAAAGAAAAGCCGGAGTTGGAAAACCAGATAAAAAGCTGAAGATTGAAAGGGAAAGTTGCAGCAAGAAGCGGAGACACCCAGGAAGTCTGCGAGGAATGTGTGAGATATATCTGGACGGGGGGGGGGGGGGGGGGGGGGTGGAAGAGGAAAGATCTGAAGCATCACCGGTGAGGAAAGCATTGTGTTGAAATAGCTTGAGCTCCCGTGCAGCGGGGGGGGGGGGCCTCCAAACAGCACCCTGCAGAAACGGAAAAGGCTGTGTGTGCAGGCGGATGTGTTCTTTCTTCTGCTTGTTGCAAAGCCCCAACCAGATGCTACAACCGCGTCACTGTGTGTGAACCGCGGCGCCGCCGCGCTGGACGCCAAACAGGTGTGTCTCTTTCTTCCCGTGAGCCAGATGTCTTTAAAAGAAAACAAAATCGCTGCCTCGTTAACTCCAGCTTCCGACAGAGGGAACCAAACGCCCCGCTGTGACCCCGCGGTCCACTTACCGTGTGTGTGTGTGTGTGTTCATAAGTTACGCTTAAACTTTAGCGCTCCCATTTTTCCATTGAAGAATCCCACCGCCTCCGCCGGATGCTGACAGGACCGGCGTGTCTTCCTTAGACTATCTGCTGCAGACCCAACAAGACCAGCAGAAGAAGTTCTTGCCCCAAAATCCTTAATTCTCCCGATCAAGGTTTTCGTCGTAAATCATTTGTCTGTCCCTGACTGGGACAGGAACACTTTGGGCTGCATTAGCAGGTAGAGAATGAAACTATAGCTCAGCCCAGATGGCCTCAATTCTCCAGGATCTTGACGTTAGGACAGGACGACGCGTTCGGAACAGGATCGATCCTTAGTAACTGAGTAACTTTCTTCATTTTTTTAAACTCTTCCTGCGATTGGGTTTGGACCTCGGGAGTATATAAAGAGCACATACAATCTATATTTCTGCTCACAGCAATGCGGCCACATACACATGAGAAAAAAAAAAGATCCAGTGAATACAATTCTTAATCAGCAATGTTACAAGCAAGCTTGTGGAGAAAAAGAAGCCGGTATTCCGTTGCATTCGTGTTCCAGCTTCACTCTCGCATTTAACGGCCTCTAAAGCAACGGCCCCAATAAAAGCATTGCTTATTTATGGGATGTGAAAGATGGATCCCGCCTGGGGAGGATGTGAGTCGTTTCTTTCATCAAGCGAACCGTGCTGACCCCACGAGATGCATAATAAAACACCAGATGGAACTGGTGAAGAGCTCCGCGCCCATCGAGAGGGCCGGTTCTGGAATGCAGATCGCGCGGCATTCCAGCCCTCCTGGTGGGACAAACCGGAAATGTCGCTGGTGCATTTATTCCATTCTTTACCCATTAAATATTCCGGATGAATCCGACCTCGATGGAGGGTATTCCGTGCCGTTGTCCTTCCTGGACCGCCATGGTTCTTCTTCACCATGCCTGCGTGGGCGTCTGGAGGGGTTGGAGGGACATTCGGCTGAAAACTGAGGGAGGCAAAACACGGAGTTTCAGTTTCTGTATTCTAAGTCTACGGTCGCAAACACACGCATTAAAGTACACTCACGCGCGCACACACACACACACACACACAACCTCTTCTCAAAGGAGCAATAGACTCAGGCGAAGAGCGGCATGAATCCAAGCTTCATCACACGATTCCCTTTCAGTGACTGATGCAACAATCGTCTCCATCATCCTTGCATCTCTGTTATGACACTGCAATAACAAACACGCCTCCCCCATAGCTGTCAGTTCTCTATTCCATCTGTAGCAGGCGGTGGGGAGAGATGCATTCACCTTTCAGAGCATGCGGGTCTTTAATCGTGCATTGCATGCAACGCAGTCGCACAATATATCAAGCAAATTATGCTGCATTTATAAACCGTGACATTTAATGGCAGGTGGAACGAAACGCATCAGAAATTGATTTAGCTGGTTTGGGCCTCCTGCAGCTTTTGTCAGACTCCTTGCTTGAGGCAATCCTAGGGGGGTAGGGGGGGCTATCATCCTTCTTACTGTGGCCAGAACCATTTTGGCAATGCTCCGATAATGAAATAGAAATATGTCGCCTCACCCTCCCGTGGTTCAAGCGATTGAAACCATGATTGGTCTTGCGGTGAGACTGCACAAAACAGAAGGTGCGTCTCACACACACACACACACACACATGCAAAAGGTTTTGAGAAACGGCGTGAAGTTAGTTTCGCACCCTCGGGCAATCTTTAAAAGTCACCTCCCTCTTGTCATTGTTCCGGTAAGGCAAGAGCCAATAAAGGACTCCGAAACTCATTAAGAGTCTGCAGAAGGTAGGAAGTTAAATGAGCAGAGCAGGGGAAGAAGAGGAGTCATGGTTTGGAAAATATTCCCTGTAGACACCGACCAGCACTCATTTTTTTCTGCTCTTCGTTTCATCCCTTTCCTTTCCCCGGCTGTCTTTAAAGCAACCTCACGCTCCCCCCATCTTTCCAAAGCTCTTCCCAATGGCGGTACTAACAGTCTCCACCTATAACTGTTCCAACCCTTAAGGGGGGCATGTTGCATCCCGCGGTCCGGCGCCAATCTGCGGCTTTCCCAGTCTGACTTTTGTGATAATAGCGCGTTCTTCCTGATGCAGACGCTTTCAGCCATTATCAGCTGCCGACAGCAATTTCACTTTTCTGTGTGTGTGTCTTTGTTTAAATTTCAGCTTTTGACTAAAGGCAGGATGTCACGGAAGCGGCTATCACAATATCTGCTGCTGCTTTGATAAGAGAAAGTTCCTCATTCACCTTTCTTTCCTGCAAGTTCCTCCATGTTTTAAATGTTTCCTTCCATTGCCCTCCGTAATGACTGCGCTCCATCTGCCCCTCTCTCCGATACTGCCACTCGCTGATCCATGCACCGATATAATTCAATGATGCGCCGGTGTTGGCAGGGAATCTGAGCGAGACGCACCATTCCAAAAATACGACTGGATCCATTCAGTTTAGCTTTAGTTGTGATATATTTAGCTCTTTTCAGTCTGTGTCAGTGCTTTTCTTTCCATTGTTTGTATGTTTGTTAGCTTGTGATCTTGTAGAATGGGTGAAAATCAACCAATAGGAGCAGAGTAGAATCTGCTATCAGAGCCTGTAGGCAAGCTACAGTGTTTATCTCGCATGTTTGTGTCTATTCACCTCCAGTGTATCGGCGGTTAACGCCCACTTCCCTTCGGCCACCGTCAGTGTTGTCAATTATAAGGCCTCCAGGCAGGTGTGTGTGTGTGTGTGTGTGCGCGCCTCCTTCCTCCTTCCTCTTCATCCTGCGTCCCTGAGAATGATGGTATTTGGCTCGTTCCATTAATTATATCGCCTGATTCGACAGAAGCAATTTAAGGGGTTTACATAATGAAGTTTAAAAAGACAAGGGTAACGGGGGCTGAAGGATATGTAAGGTTTATAAAGGCTGGGAGGCTTTAAAAAGGTCAAGTCCCAACAGTTTAGATCATTAAAGGTGTGAAATACGGACGGAGCATCAAAGTTTTAAAAGTAAAGACAGTGGAAAAGTGTCTTAAAATGGGCGTCCTCTCAGCCAGCAGAGGACGAGTCCACTGGCTTCAAAACTGTTATGTGTAAACTCTTCACTAAATATAGTTTCCTCATGTTGCTGAGGCTTATTCTAAAGGCTGCATTTGCACAACAGGAAGTTATTAACCTCTTCTAGCCCGTTTAGGAAGTCCTACCAGCGTAGCTCCTGGCTATCGCTACAGACTGAGGATCCTGAGTTTGAGTTTGAGTTTATTTAAAACAGGGACAATGCATATTGATTTCACACGTAAATATGTAAGATTATAGCCAATGGCTAATTTCCATCTTTAGTCCACTCCACAAGTCCTCTTTGTATATTTTATTGTGCGGTATATACTGTATAATAATCATCAGAATCGCGTCTCTTTTCTCGAGCATCCTTCCCGTAAACAACAATTCCTCTTTCCGCCCTTCCTCCCCTCTCCTTTTACTTTCTGATTCTATTATTCATTCCCATCCACCACCCTCCCGCGTCTTTAGTTCTTGTCAGCGGCGTCGAGGTTCATTCCTCCTCCGAAATAGCTCTCTGGAACGACCATGGATGGGAGGAGTGTCTTCTTTCATTACGACTGTCCTCCCACTGACTCGGCGCAATCACAGCGTTTCTGATAGTGGGACGTGCAGAACAGATTTAAATACGTGCTTGGGATGAGTGTTATTCTATCCATCATCTATATTATTTCCTTGCCGAACCCACATTCCACATCTAACCCCCCCCCCCCCCCCCTCAAAAAAACCGTTGCTGT
Organism: Brachionichthys hirsutus; assembly: GCF_040956055.1. Classification (NCBI taxonomy): domain Eukaryota; kingdom Metazoa; phylum Chordata; class Actinopteri; order Lophiiformes; family Brachionichthyidae; genus Brachionichthys; species Brachionichthys hirsutus. Next base: position 6,410,442 of record NC_090918.1, read on the forward strand.
GCTTTTTCCTGTTTAAGCTCTGAACTCATGCTGTAGAATCATCTTGGCTCCATTTGCATATTTGAGGCCCATTTTTCACCAAGGAGCCAAACCTTTCAGCGCACGGCCTATTAGGCAACGTCGTTGGCGCCGTCATTTCACATGCCATTTGATCTACCTGCCTGTGTGCCGCTCTCGCTGTCAGTGTGCACATTTTCTGCTAATTTCATCCTTGTTAGACAATCCTTTACTTCCTGTCTCCACCCTTGTCCCATCTGTCCTCCGTCAGGCGCGTTTTCGAAGTCGGACGATTACCCAGACGCTCTCCTGGCATCCTGACATGTGATAAATGGCCGCCTGTCGGCATCTCTCTCTGTCTTTTCTAGATGTATATCCAGACGACCACCCTGACCATCTCCCTCAGCCTGTCTGCCTCCGTCTCCCTGGGGATGCTTTACATGCCGAAGGTCTACATCATCCTCTTCCACCCCGAGCAGAACGTGCCCAAGCGGAAACGCAGCTTCAAGGTGAGGTGCAGTTTAGTCTCAAAGACGAGGTGACTTTGCACGCAATCAATTTAAATTAACGGGTTTCTGAATGTGAATACATGCCGGCGCAGGCGATCGTGACCGCGGCGACCATGTCAGGGAAGCTGACCCAGAAGGGAGGCGACCGGCCCAACGGGGAGGTGAAGACGGAACTCTGTGAGAGCATGGAGACCAACAGTGAGTAAGAGGACACCAAACCTTTATATTTACACATATAATAAACTAAATGCTGTCCAGAGTGCATGTGGGGACACGGAAGCTCATGTGCATGGAAACTAACGGGCTGCTGGTCAGTTAGAGATGCTAAAACAAGGTTTAATGAGTTTTTTATCATTAAACAGCAAAAAATATGAGTTTTAATATAGAAATGGTTTATTATTGTACATAAATAACATATAATATACATGCACAATAACAGTAATACACATCAAGAAAAGCTAGCAAATGCAAATGCTGTTTCCTTCTGTGTACATTTATACTTAGACAGGTTGCATGAAGGGTCATCTCTTGTTTTAATTGTTCATTTCAGTTTGACCACTGATTTCACGCCCGACTCGTGTTTGTGCACGACTTGGCGCGTCTTCTGCACGCCCCAGTAGCGAAAACGCCGCCGCAATCCACTTTAAAGCTGCTTTTTTTTTTCCCGACGATCTGGTTCTGCTGTGTCAGCAGTATGTAGATGAAATGGATTGCATGGAAACTTCTGAGTATAACAATGGACCAGTTAGAGACCTTAGATTCTTTTAAAGCATTGACATTTAACATGATACGCTTCAGGGGACACAAGCATAATGATTTCGAGAAGAAAAAAAAGCTCAAAAAATCTCCGGTGACTTGGATGCGATGCCTTTTGGGTGACCTTCGTTCTTCTCTTTCTTATCCTCGACCCCGCCATCGTTTCCCTTTTCATTACCCTTTCCCTTCATCCATCTTTCGCCCTTCCCGTATCCACGTAGCTTCGTCAACTAAGACAACATACGTCAGCTACAACAATCACGCCATTTGATTGGACCCCGGAGGAGGGAGGAAATGATAGGACAGGAGAGGTGGAGCTTGTGACGGGGCGGCGCCAACAGAAAGGAGGAGCCATCGTCAAATTGTCGGCGGACAGACAAAAGCGCCCAATGAAATCAAAGCATGAAACATTCCGTGTTGTTCTGCATCAAACCACAGAGGCGGGACCACACCAACAACCAGTCAGTGTGCCTGTTTTCCTGCTGCTCGCAGCTCATTGGCCCAACCATGAACTTACCTTTCTGGAAAAAAAAAAGAAGACGGTATAAACGAGACATGCCATAGGACACTGTGGACAGAATAACGATTTAAAATCTACAAAAAAACAAAAAATCATGAAAAGAAAAAGAGCTCTCCATGTAGATTATAACTAAAGGGCGGAGGTGGGGCCGGGAAAGCGATTTAACAAAGTACATTTTAAAAGATATTTGAAAAAAAGATCTCTGAGACTCAAACCTGTTTGTTGTTATTCTCTACTCGTAAGTATTTTTGTGGTCGTGCCGATTTTTTCATTCTTGTCTCACCGTTGTCTGATGGATCGCCCTTGCTTCGTGAGACGAGTGCGTTTCCTCCTGCTGTCTTGGCTAACCGGGTTGGAGCCTCGGGTGGTGAAGCCTGTAAGGTGCCATGGTTGAAGCATGCCAGATTTTATACAAAAAGATTTATTTATAATAAAGGAATGTTTTGCAAATGTGTAGATTTTGTGGTTTGTACATTTCTTTATTTTTTCTTTTCTTTTTTTAGGAACGATCTTTAAAAATCCGTCAAAATGTACAAATCAAATGCTTAATGGGTGTCTATTGACATAAAATGTATCAGCGAACAAAATTTTGTGTAATTCTATTCTGATTTTTGTGCCCTTTTTTTACTTAAATAGTCAACCGCTCTGATCTATCTCAACATCAATTGGATGGATTGCCGTGAAAATGTGCATAGTGTAACCAAATCTTTGAAAAAACAATATATTATTGATATTCCCATGAGCCCAAGCAGCACTTTATGTTTCTGTCCATCTAGGGAATGTATTAAATGTTGATTCATTACAGTTTGCACTCACAGTCTCTGCACACATGCTGCTTTTTTTTTTTTTTTTGATTCTCTCACGAATCTCACAATTTAGCGAATCCCTCTGTGATATCCAGAGTAACGTTCCAATTATGAATTTACAAGTTGCGGTAAAAATCAAATATTTACTGCGATGCGCTCAGGTCTCTTCTGCCCTCCTCCTGCGGTGTAGAGCCTTCCCATTGGACACGATGTTGACGTGAGACATCTGCCAGGAAGGAGGCCTTGGAGGGAGAGCATGAGGTGGGAAGTGAGAGAGAGATATTAGAGCAAAGTGGACAGAATTCCCCTCTCTGCAGATCTGCAAAACTCCGCCAGATGTCCAACCTTCAAAAATAGATGAAAACGAAGAAGGAAAGAGCGAGAGAGAGAGAGAGAGAGAGAGAGAGAGAGAGAGCTGCATCAGTCGATCCATTATTGACGAAGAAGAACAATCAATATCGCTGAAGGAGAAATGAAATGACAAATCACCACGTTTATGGATTTATGGTGTGCTGTGCATGAAGACGTCGGAAGGAAAGAAGTAAAACTCTGTGAAACTGCTTTTTTCTGTGTTGTAGTTTGGCCTTGAAATGCTCCCTTGAATACAAAGTTAAGATGTGGACAAAACATAGATAGACATGCTGCCATCTCTCAAACATTTCACACAATTATACAACTAAATATATTAAGTTAAATGCTTCTGAAGCTCCCAGAAAAGTTCCTAAGAATTCCCAGAGTGCTCTGAAACGCTAAAATCAGAGATGCATTCATGCATGAAAATGGAAACTAATGACAATTGCTCACCTGTTGTGTCAGGAAGTCTTTGCCACTTACCTTTTAAGTATTTTGTTATCTCTGGCCATGTAGAGCAAGATAAGTCCACCATGGAGTCCCAAGCACCTTCACGTGGTGGCGACGGCCGATGACTCTGCTGAGATAATAAAAGGTGGGTGGGTATGAACAATAGCGTGACCTAATGTTCACCTATGGTTCATATGAGGCCTTAAGACAACACACAACATACGACAAAGGCAAAAGCAGCAGATCGCCAATGTTGATTTGCTTCCGTGGAGAAGGAGCCTCCCTTGCGTCCTCTTTCCTGTCACTGTGGCATCAATCATATAAAGTCAACCTGGGGATTGCAGTAAATCCCCATCCGGAGCAGATGCCGGAATCGTCAGTTTTCTGCCACAGACTTGGCGGCACACGGGGGGGGGGGGGGGGGTCTCGGGCATCATTCTTGGACACTTGCTTGTCGTCATACGTGTAAACCTGCGAGCGTCTTGCAAGGTTTCCTGACGGAAAGCAGATGGATGTTTTGACCTTTTTGTCTCGCACACAGTGAGCGATGCGGCCGCTTCGTCTACAGGGTGGATTTGGCGTGATTAATTAGTGGCGAATCAGGCTGACAAAAGTGACAGAGCACAGGTGTGGAAGGCTGCTAACAAACCAATCCTAATTCGACTAGTGAAAATGCCAGCTCGTGACACTTTAATCTCCTTCCCTGGAGCGACACCGGTGCCATCGAGGAGCTCGATCTTCGGTCGGAGGTGGCTCGGTGTCGTGGGTTGAAAACGACATTTACGGATTCAAAAATCACTTTTACTTTTCATGGTTGGTGTTTAAAGACACCAAGAACAATCTAGAACCTTTTGGTGATGATCCAGATTGCCGTGTGGACGGTGCAAATCCAGTTAGGAGGGGAAGGAGCTGCTTGGCGGAGGTCTGCCCTCTCTGAGTGCTTTCCTAGTTTGATTTGTGTGCTCTTTGATTGGCTCTGCAACGCCGCTGAACGTAGGGTGATGAGTCACGCTGGGAGGCAGCAAGGAATGACGGTCTTTCTGCGCTTTGCCGTGTGTTCTCCTGTGATGTATGCAGCGCGGTTCTTTTGAGAACTCATTGATGAGCTGGTGAAAATCCAGTCGGGGGAGCCACACTCTTGATATCTGTTTGCTCCCTTTCTCTTCCCACTGCCTTTGTAGACCATCAAAGAATCCTAGAACTGAAGGACCCTCACGGCCGAGAGGCGAAACGTCTTCAGACCTTAAAGAGGAGTCAGATTCAGCCGTTTGAGCGCTACCATGACTGGGATGAAGGGTTGTTTTATTGAGAGTGATATTTGAAGGGTGCATAATGACAGCACTGTTGTTTTCCTAAAGATAGATAGTTTACTTGACAATTTCAACAACATGATATTTCCAAGGCCCGTCTAAAAAGTTTCCTACAATCGCATTTTTTTTTCAGAAGCAACTGAAGCAGACGGCCCGAATCGTGTCGTTTAAAGCACCCACATTACCATGCAAGTAATCTTCTCTCTATGCAAATCTTTGGAGTAGACAGAAGGAAAAATTCATCTGGCAACTTTAGGTCAAGGTGGATCAGGTGTGAGGCGATACCCCCCCAAGCATAGGCAGCTGTTTGTCATCCAGCCGAGCAACCACACAGTACAGAACACAGGTAGGGTGATGCCTTTGTATTTATCCGCATATATAACAATGCTGCAGCCGTTACCATGACAAAACTCATTGTATTTGTGCGTGAAAAACAGAATCATGGTTTTGAATGTTTACTTCCATGTCATATCTTGCTTTTCCCCTCTTCCTTCTGCTTTAGTCTTTCCGATTTGTTCCCTCTCCCTCTGTGCCGTTTTATTCCTTGTCTCGTGTCAGTTCATCGTTTTATCGCCCCGCTTGGTGTTTTCCTCCCCCTTTTCTCTCTCTTCCTGCTCCTTACTCTTTTTCTTTTTTCTCTTTTTTCCCTGCGCCATATGTTTGCCATTGTCTTGTTTACTCTGCGTGAGTCCTCCTCATGCGTCTCAGGCTTTTCCCAGCTTTTCCCAGCTCTGCTTCTTCCTAGTGACTGTGGATTTAGATTTATTATGACCCCAAACCCTTCAAGTTTCTTTATGAATTTTTAATCTGTCTTCAACTTATGGTCAAACATGTCATTGTAAAGTTGAATTCATTGATGTCTCACCTGGATCCTGCATTTGTAATTCCGTCTGAAATGGAAGCTGATTGGCTCGGTGGATACCAGACGGGAAGCTAAATCTATCGCTGCTGGGCGTTGCACTGGCAGATAAAGCGAGACTCAAATACTTGCCACGGTGACACAGTTGTTGAGCTTCCTGCTGGCAGCCTGAGCGAGCAGCACGCTCTCCGGGGGGAAGCTGATTGACGTTAGCATTTCATGACTCATAAATTTAAATGAATGATGGCATTTTGTGATCGTTCCTCGGCAGGTCTGTCATAGAATCTGTACAATCTAATGAGAAGGAACTTGCACAGCGCGGGAAACACAGTTGAGTTGGTTTCTCTTGTGCGTCAGCAACTATCAGAGCTGCTTCAGTGTGATTAGTGGCTGTGAGTGGTTCACAGAAATCAACCGTGGTCCTCGAGGGATGGCAGATTGCAGCCGATCACCTTCTCATCTGAGCTGAAGCCGCGCCCTAGTCCACGGGAGTGCTAGCAGTGTGCCAGATGGCGATGAAGAAGGCGAGGATGGACTTGATGATGGTGGTGGAGAAAGGGGCAATCGTTGGGACTGAACCGCTGCAGGAGGTGTAACTCGGGTTCAGGTTCCCTTCGTGAGTGATGCTCAGCTGGCAAATGCGGAAGCAGCAGGGCTCCTTTCGCCATGTTGTCCGCTGTAACTAAAACGTCTAAGACATGCCTGCCAGGTCACCAGATGGTTAGTCCTCCACCCCGATGAGGTTGGTTCCATTTACAAACTTGTCAGACTGATTATTAGAAGAGCAGAAGTTCTGCAAAGCGGGGGGGGACAGCTTGTTCTGTTGGCCTGAGTATGGGACATGTTCAATCCCCACCTTCTGTCGAGTCAGAACTCCGTGATCCACCTGCAGGCGGGGTCTGGCACTCTCAGCTGAGAGATCTTATCTCGCCGCAGCCGGAGGATTATCGTCTTGACGGCGGAGCACAAAGAGATCCCGGTGTTAGTTCCGTCAGGCGCTGAAGGATGATGGGAGGGCGACGTGCAGCAGGAGGTTCAGGGCCGGATCAGGGATGGCGCTGAGGTGGAACAGCATCAGCTGATTTCATCGGCACAGAGGTCCGGTTCATAACGGTAAACCTCCATCAGATATCCCGGTAATCCGGAATTCGGAGAGGAACATTTGTTTTTGTATTGAATTTATTCATTTATGCAAATGTAACTTTTTTTTTTTTTAACCTATTTTGCCCAAAGGAAAACGTGCTTCAATTTATTGTTTTGTTTTCGTCTCATCTTGTCGCTAAAATAATTCACCAGCAGCAGAGAGTGGAAAAAACAAATTCTTGAGGAAGGCTATTCCAATTTTTAAAATTTATTTTGTTACTCCCAGGTGTCTCTCTGTCTGCGTATGTGCGTGTTTAATTTCAAAGCTTCCAGGCTCTCCTGCAGCACATGCTAGCCTTCTCCTTGCCGCTCCACACACACACACACACACACACACACACACTTGCAGCTGTCGAACACACATCGCACATTCATCGGCAGATATTCTATTGGAGCTTCAAGATGCCAAATTACCTGAAACATCTGAAAATTAAGAATCTAATAAAGGGTTGACGATGTTCTCCATGGCGGTGACGGCGGCATTTGTTTCCAACAATATCGAAATCCTTCGGCCTATTATATTTTTAGTGGCTCATCATTTTCCGGAGGTTGTCTTTTGGGATGCGTAAACGCATCAATAGCCCTGTGGCGGTGTCTGCGAGTGCGTGCTTGTGTGAGAAAACGTGAACATGGGTTCCCGTTGACCCTTCGTGCACGTGCGTGAACATCCTTTGGTGGGAAGATGGGACACCTGGGAGAGACGCCGACGTCAGAAATGTCTCACCTGTCAATCAAGCTTCCTACACCGTAATGCGGAGGAGGAGGAGGAGGAGGAGGAGGAGGATGAGGAGGAGAACTCTGAAATGCTTCCATCCGCTTAATGAGGAAGGTCTCCGTTTGGGAGTGTTTAATGTACGGAAGACTGATTTGAGAGGGAAAACAAAGGGGAAAAACAGTTTCTCTGTGCTTAAGACTTCTCAGGCAGCGTGAGAAATCTCCCAGCTGAGGCTTTATAGTAATTAACTCTGTCAGACGGCCTGTGCCAGGGGAGGCTATTACCTTAAACAGACTCGCCACTGATATGGATCCTGCTTCTTACAGATGTTGCATGCCTGTTGGAGATACAGCCGGCTGGTGCCGGGCGCGGGCACTCATCCCAGATTGTGTGAGCCTGATTACTGATGCAGAATTAAAACAGATACATTGGAAGGTCTCAGTGAAATCACGTGTTGAACATGGATAATCTGCTCTGCTGTGGGAAAGGAAAACTAGCAGGACAAAAAGCGAGACAATACCAGTCGCCATCTTTCAAACATTTCATCAACATTCTGCAATTCTGCCCACACAGAGAGAGCAAGAGAGAGAGAGCGAAAACGTTACCTGCGGCAGAGGTAATAAATTACCAGAGGGTAAAACTCAATGAGTTCTGTAAGGATTTCATTAGCTGGTCTTAATAGTGTATGTAATAGATTACTATTAACATTGCTTAATTGTACAGCGTGTCATAAAGCAGCTGCTGATGGCCTAATCTTCCATCATCTGTCATCCGATGTGTTTTAAAGCCGTCCTTTGGATCATTTACGGGATGAATCGGACGCCGGCGGCTGTTTGTATCCTGTTCCTACGGGAACAGGCGCCGCTCTGTGGTATCAGTAAAATACGATTGAGGTTTGCCGGCTTTGAAACGCGACGCTTGAAACGGGATTGACAGGTTTTCCTTCGTTTGTTGCTGTCAATCCAACGCAGCATTTCTTGATTCATTTTATTCATTGCCATCATAGGAATCTTAATTTTCCCGTAACACTGATCAATATTTAAATAGTCAAAGCTATTTGGCATTTTGAGGAGTTCCATTCAGTTTTTTTGGGGGGGAAGGCTTTAAATATATGAAAAAAAGTTTATTTCACACAATAGAACTGCCTGTGTGCAACAGATTTGTAGTTTAAAGTTCAGGACTGTGAAGTTTTTAGCAGTTTGTTGCATTTTCTAAATGTCTTCTAAAAAAACAACCATCTGTTAACGGCACATCGGGTAGGATGTGATCGCTTCTACATCTTTATATTCTCGCAGGGAGGTTTATGAATAAGACATGCTAAGGGATGGATTTTTGCATCCAGAGGAAAATTCAGCTCTTTGAATTTGAACTGGGACCGGATTGATCGGGTACAGGATAAGGATGTGTAAGGATTTATCCAGTATCCCAAAATGAAACATCATTCGATTTTTGAAATCTCACCGGAAGCCGCTCCGACAGAAACTTAGCCGTCTTCTAAAACCTGTGTGTGTAAAAAACAACACCACAATCCCAGATCCTCTTTTTCCCGCTATCATAACAGAACATCTGTCGCCCAGGGGCAGATTAGCTACACGACTCCAAGGTCCGCATGTTGGCAAGATTACGAGATGCAAGGTTGACGAGAATGTGACTATCCATCGTCTACGCAGTCGCAGCTCTTAACGGCCACTGTGCCGCCTGCACCGTGTCTGCAGCTGGCAAATGGCTCTGGGGGAGATAGCTACCCTAAATCGTGTGAGGAGAAGCTCAGGAAAGGAAGCTGTAATTGAGAGAGAGAGAGAGAGGGGGGAAAGGGTGGCCTGGAAAGGGGATTAAACACCGGATAAAAGATGGCCGGTTGAAGGGATTTTAGCTACAGAGCTATACTGAAGCCGTAAATGCTGCAAGTCGGTCCATATTTCGCTCAGTGCTCGGTGCAATAGAATGACAATGAGGCTGAGGGAACTCCTCCTGGTTTATAGCCTGCTACACTGTAGCACGCTTAGCCTCTGATTAAAGCTCGCTGCATGCCGTTAACATCTGCTGAAGCATGCGGTCGTGTAAAAAACGAGCTGGCAAGCGAGGATGGGGAGAGGGAACCGGAGGAGCAGGTGCATCGGGAGTTAGCACGGGGTACGCACCTTTAGAAATATTCCTTTGAAAAATGGGTCCCCCCCCCCCCCAGCCTCACGGACGACTTTGGCATCTCAAAGGATGTTTGGCCCCCATTTGCTTGACAACTGGAATTCATCCCATATCATGCATGCGTCCCCAGGATGAACGTAATTGCCTTTCGAACCCGGAGCCGTCACGGTGGAAATGAGGCCTGAGCGGTCTTGTCGTTCTTTGTGCCGTGGAACGCAACAGACGCTTCGTTGTCTTCCAAACAATGGCTGACGTCGCCTTCGTCGCTGCTCACCTGGACGTTCTCCTGACACATCGGAAGGATCCGATGTACAATCCAAACAACCGTTAAATGTTTAGAGGAGCCAAAATGTCAGCGTCGGCCACTTGAAATGTCAAATCGACAGGATTTAAAGGACAAATAAAGCTTCCCCTCAGCTCATCTCTCCTGAAGCGAAGAAGTAATTGGGGAAGCAGACAAGCTGGCAAACGGGACTCTTCTCTGAGTTGATAGGATAGGAGTGTGTTGTAAAAGAACAAATAATCCAGAAAAGGAGGCAGAGCAATCGGAGTGAAGGGATTGAGGCAAACAGGCAGACAGAAATTTAATTCAGCGCAAATACAAATGCGAGATTGACTCTGTTAGCTGCGTGAATTCTGTTTCTGAGTCACTTGTTTCTCTGCCATGTTTTGTCTTCTAATTAAAGGAACGCTCTTTAGGAAATGTATAAAATATACAACATTATTGAACTGAATTCTGCAGGACATGTTTCTATTTGTAAAATATCACGTATAGCCTTGAGGATGTTGCAGTGAAGCGCTGTCCAATGTTGAAGCCTTCAGGTGTGCTTCTATAATTTGGTGTTTGGGACTGATTATGCTCAAAGCTTCATTAGCATGAGGTAAAAACTAAAAATCATCCATTTAGATTTTCTGCAATTTGGCAACGGGTGGATAGAAAGCTCTTCTGCTGGTGGGAGTTTTGCACAAGGACATATGATCGTCATTAAATTGACAGCCTGCCACCGTCATTCTTGCTGCTCATGAGTGGGCCTTTGCAGCGTGAAAGAAAACCAGCTCAGTGCCAGGATCAGTTCCCACAGCCAAGATTATTGCAAAAAAAGAAAAATCCCTTCCGCGGGTCTTGAACGTCGCTCGAACCCCGACAGAGTGTGAAATGAGTCCCGATGCTGGCTCCTTGAATCCTGGAGGAAGCCGAGCACACGGTCTGTTTGAAGATCAGCAACTGTGGGGACTGCCAACGACGGAGATACGAGAATGAAATCACAGTGGACTTCAATTTATACAATATTATCACACAGGAAAATTCATTCAGGGCAATCAACTGAAAATAGCCACCATCCGAAGACGGTGAGAACGCAAAAGCGGAGTTGCCCACCGAGATTAGAATCAGTGGATGGGAATAAAGTGCCGGACGCCCTCGTTGGAAGGAGCTTTTGACATTCTGAACTTCTTATTTTGTTATCTGAGCCCAAGATGAGAATCTGCACATTTAAACACAAAAGGCAAGGCAGGACTATCGCCCCGGTGTTTCGTTCCACTGTGACGAAAGGTTCAGGTTCAACGCGACGTGGCTTCTCTTTCGCACCGTCGGCCGTTAGTTCTTCTATTCCGGGGGACGACTGCGGGTATCGGTTCAAAGAGACGAATCCGTTACAGCTCGCAAATACAATTTGCCTCGATTACGTGTCTGCCGCTGCGACGAAATGAGAGGTTTATTGTTTGGCTTTTGGTGTAACTGACTATGGAAGTCCTCCATTAAGGTGATCATTACAGACTCCGAGGCGGGGCTAATGCATTCAGGCCAGTGAAGGGAGTAAATAATTGCATTTAAATTGGTGCTTTTGTACATATTTCTGTAACAACTGAAACATTATTATTGTGAGCATTCCGTCACCGCTGATCAGAGCTATTGATCTCAATGCGCCCAACAGCTGGAGTCCAAAAGGAGAGAAGACATTGATAGATCTCTTGAGATCTAATTCCACACCAATCAATGCGTCGCTCCTTGATTGCTCAGAGTTTAAAAGAATAGCAGTGGACTAGCTCAATAGCGGCCAAACAATGTTTAGCTAATTGATCCCAATGGGCTGCGATGCACTTCGTCTCAACCTGGAAGCACATTCTAGGCTGCAGGTCGACATGACCCCCCCACTATCCGTCATGTCAAACCACTTCAATCGCTTCGTCCAAAAGTCAAAAAGAGGCAGAAATACCAGAAACATTTCAGACGGCTTGTACCCTTTAAAAGCCTCCGCCCATTACGCTAATGGTATTTGGTTCTGAGAAATGGCTGCCCCTGAAGAATCGCTCATTGTGGGGCCACAATTTTATGATACGAGTCCCTTCATGCGCTCCTGACATGTCAAGGCATTTCATCTAATGGACAAAATGGGACTTGTGCACTTTCCTTTCCAGAGGTGCGATTCAGAAAGCAGCAAAAAGCCTTTGTGATTGATCATGCCATGCCCACTCGGGTGCGTGATTGACGGGTGGGCGGCTGCACACGTGTAGGAGCACAATAGGATTGTGGTCTTATGTGCGCGTGTGCACACCGCATTCAAATGCGAAGGAACATGTCGCAGCTAAGGGATGACTTCTGGTGATGTCGCACTGACCACAGGAAGAGTCCATGAGGAGGTCCGTGCATGACTCACTTCCTTTCTGCCTCCCACTCCCACCCCCCTTTAATAAATTACCGCGATCGGGCCCCTCGCCTCCTTTTGCCCGTCTCCGCGCGGGAGGGCAACATCTACTTAAGACTGTTACGCCGCCGACCGCTGCTCCTGCTGCAATGTGATTAGCGGGTCTGAATGTGTGCGAATTTGCAAAAAGGGCAGAGGGAACAATTTGATAACGCCGCGTCAGACCGAGAGCTTTATATTTTTATTCTAACCCCCCCCCCCCCCCCCCCCCCCAGAGAGACGCCGCTACACACCTAGTCTGCATTTCACCGTCCGTAAAGCGAGCTTGTTATGCCTTCCACGTGGAGCAGGGTTACACACGCGCCGGGTTGTTCAGCAGCGCTGACACCGCTCTGACTGGTGTGTGCTGATGCACGCGGGAACACGCCGTGACATCACTGCAGCCAGGTAGGAAGTGAAGCCCTTAAATCCCATTCAAGACAACCGTTGACAGTTCTATATCGCGTTCTATAGAAACGCTGTGTGTGTTTGCAGACGTCATTTTGCATCTCTGTTTTGCGCATTGGTCCTTACCTTGACGTGAACTCCTTGATTTCATGGACGCCCCCCCACCAGTGGGAGCAGGACGAGGTGTTTCCCTCCGGGAGGCGATGTCATTGGCTGTGGCGTTTTCACGTCGTGTGGGTCCGTGACAGGTTTGTAGCCGTGGGTAACAATTAGCTGCTAACCTGTGGGGAAGCAGAGTAAGTTCAGGACAAGTGAGAGCAGGAATTAGAAATGCTCCGTTTCATTAAACCTCTACTTGGAGTCGCGTTGAGATTGGACATTTTTCGTTTTCAGGGGAGGAGACATTCAGAGGCAGGGTGAAACTAGAAAAAGACGAGTCGTCATTTACAACCAAATTAATTCAAAACATTAGAAACCTGAGGAATCTATTCGTTGTTCTTTGCTTATGGCAACAAAATATCGTCCTCCTCAAGGTGCAACAATATAAGTTCGTTTCGATTGTTCGATTTAATTAGATTAGACCTTAAATAAGGCTAAAATCCCTGTTTTAGCCTCAGCTTCTTTTTTTAAATCCGTCTCCTGAACGTGTGCCTAGAAAGTAGCAGCGCGATCAATCACAATACCCGAGCGCTCCAAAGCGTTAGCAACCTCTGGGGTAGTTGACAGCCTGCCCCCGAGAGCAGCGAGAGAAGAAGCACACGATTTAAGCTTCAGATGGCGGGATAAAGAACGCCGCGTGATGCTGAGCCTTGTCGAGTGCAGCAGAATTTACCACCTTTGGTGAGGCTGTGAAAGTGTTATGTTTTCTTTAAAGCCTGACTGATATGTTGAAAGTCTGTGTGTGTATGTGTGTGTGTGTGTGTGTGTGTGTGTGTGTGTGCGTGTGCGTGCATGACGTGAAGGATGACATGAATTAATACTTCACATTAGGTTACCTTGTATGGGCCCCTTTGACGAAATTAGCATGCAGCTCATCGTGTGTGTGTGTGTGTGTGTGTGTGCGTGTGTGTTTAAATGACAGTTCAAAGGGAAGGAGAAACCCACAGAGGTGTGTGTTGCATGCATACTTGCACACGTTGTTGATCTTGCAGTACGAGGATGGAATAAAAAGAACGAGAAATAAACTTCGATGAGTTTAAGCTGCAGATTTTTGATGGTGTGTGATCAATGCCCATAATTCAGTCTCCACGGATACGCAGGAGCCATGGAGACCATGAATCATAGGCCCTATTGGCTATCTCCCCCCACTGTATGACAGAATCTGCATCGCGATTGATGTCAAAGTTTGCAGCATGAATAACAAGCAAGTCGACGAAATTCCAGCCTCCTGCTTGTCATTCTAGACGCATTTCGGAATCAAAAAGCTGCATAAACCGGTTGTTTACGGCGTTGAAAGTAGAGAGCGACAAAATGAGGGCAATATTTTACACAAAATGTAATAAAAAGTGGCTCCTGAGTTACACCGGGTTAATTCTTAGAATAGAGTCCCTGTTAAAGCCAGGATCTAAATAGCCGGAACGGGATGCTGGCTCAGCTTTTTAACGCCGTAATCCCTCCTCCTGTTGTGATATTGTGAACAATATTGATTCAGCGACAAGAAATTCAACAAGAGCGCTGCGTTTGTTTCTTTTCCTCACGCTGTGCAAGCAGGCCTTTGAGTGGGAGGTGCTGGAAGCACGTAGGAAAAGTATGTCCCACTTTGAACCAAGATTCCAAGTTTCCCATGGAGGTTTAAAGACTTCCTTCTGAAAGCCTGAGCTTGTTGGGTCGACTTTAAGAGGAGCATCGGGCGTGGCTTTTCTCCAGTCAATAATCGAGACTCAAAGGTTGCGCAGAGCTCCAACCTTGACCTTTGCTGCACCTTCCTCTTCCTTCATTGTGAGTCCTCTGCTGTCGGTGCCGCTAGTGATTCCAGGCCGTGCACCTTTTGTCAAATTCAGCAAACGTCTCCTCCGAGTCGTCCAGCTGGACATTCCGTGCGTGCGCTGAATCGCGTAGACGATGTTGCATTGAGGTATGAAAACAGAATGGCTGACAGTGATTTGTGCCTGATCTGCAGGATCAGATACGAGACCCGGTTCTTCAGGTCTCCGCATGTCTTCAGACACAGAGACGTGGACCGAATGCTGAAGAGCTCATGCTTTGTGCTTCTTGTTGCTCATTGTTGCTTTATTCCATTTTGGAAAGCCTACCGTCTGTAAAACTCCACGTCTTAATTAACAGGGACTAGAATAATCTCTTTTGCCAGGCCGTTAAAGCTTGGAAAACACGCTCCAGATTTCATGGTCAGATTTCCATGTATGACAGTGACTGGTTGTTGTTGGGGTTTTTTTTGTATTTAGTCAAGCCCAACGAATTTCAAGGCAAATACGAGGATAAAATGGTTTAATTTGTTGGTAATTGTTGTATAATCACAATATTACACATGAAACTAGACGTTAACATCATTGGCCACACAATAGTGGGACGATGCTAATAGTGTTCAGTATGAAAGTGTGATTGTTGTAATTATTAATTACTAATGAGGCAATCCCCAAAGAACTAGGAAAATTACCAAATATCAACCAACATAAAACAGAAAAAGCTTGCCGCCTTGCTGAGCACACAGAATAAAAAAAGTTGTTTGTATGTCTCTGTGTGTGTGTGCCTAAAGTGCCTAAAGTGCCTAAAGTGCCTCAAGTGATGATACCTAATTGCCTAATTCAAAGTAACTAGATATTTCACACACACACACACAAGCAGAATTGCCGGCTTGTTGAAAATGATAACTGGAGCAGATATCCAAGCGGCATAATGCCCAACAGAGAAACGCTAATTGACAGTGAGATGCTAGCTGCAGCCAGTAACGTTTGCACTTGTTGAGAATGCAAAAATGTCTTAAGGGCATGTGACAATTCCGATGACACACTAAGGTAATTACGTCTTTCTAGCAGGCCTATGTGGCTGTTATGTTATTGTAGGAGGCCCTTTATGATGGGACTGAGAATTATCCAATTACCTCAGCAGCAACGCATGAAATATCTCTACAAAAAACCTTTCTGAGTAAATAAACTGCGTTAAGATAAGTATTATTACTTTGAGAGATATCTTGCAGGGCTGTGCCCCCCCCCCCTCACCCCGGTCTGGAATAAAATGAGCCCATCTTGTTTTACCACGGCTATCGCTTGCTGCGAGTCGCCGCCTGTTGTCATCGACGGTAAATGTAATACTTGCTGTGACCTTGGAGGGTAGATTGCATCAGCGCTCTGCGGCTTCGTGCTTTACAACGACAGACGCGTGCAAACAGAAAGAAGACACGCGCATCCTGCAGCCATCTGTGGTGCGCACACCTCTGAAGCAGTTAGCCACTACGTTCTAAATAGAATATACTTATATGGAGAAAAAGTCCTGCAAAAACATGTCCGTCCATCACGGGAGTTGCTGGATGGACATTATATATAATATATAAATAAATATAACGTGTATAAGTATGTGTAAATGTAAATCAAGAAACACACACATGTGGCAATTTGTGTCGCATGCAAGGTTTCCGTAGCAACATAATCAAATCAAATATCTTTTTGAGAGGGAGGATTTCCAATCAATGCTGGCAACAATGTGTGCATGCCGGCACCTGCATCGTATAAACATCCCTCTAAATGCGTATCCTAGGAATAGCATAAGCCTAGCGTCCTTGCTAAATGCTTGCCTTACAGACGTGTAATGTACATTGTCATCAGATTTGCATTTCAAACTGTTTCGTGCACAGAGTCCCAGCAGTGCATGCTGTCAAAATGCTCCCAGGGACTTTGTGTCTGGTTCTGCTGTGCACTTTCCAAAAAATGTCATTAGCATGCATGAGCGTCGGTGAAACGGCGTTCCTCCAATTTAAGACGTTTCAGCGCAATCTGCTGGTAAGGTTTGAATGCCAACGCTCCAAAGAAAGCGAGAACATTTTACTGCAATCAGCCAGCCACAATGGCTTTCACCCCTCGCAATCTGGTGTGTGTTTTGGAATTCCTTCAACGCAACGCATCTTGTATGCAAAGAAGCGCTTTTTGTGGCTTTTCAGGGTGTTAAATTCAAACGCACACACTGGGAATGGAGCTACCTTATTTGCATTGTTGTAGGAGTAGAGGGACAAATGCAGGTTGGGTGTTATTTAATCTCGTGGCTGCTTTGTAAAATTTGAAATGGGGGGGGGGGCACAGCGGTGAAGGAGTGAAGCTGAGGAATTGGAGGAGGGCTAGCGTGAAGTCACGCTGATGTGGACTGCAGCGCGGCGGCCCCGGCTTGGACTACTCTCTGGGCAAAGGTTTCATTGAGAGAGTTCATCGGGTCGTGAGGGGCAGGCGCACCAACTCTCCAGCTGCGGCGCCGGCGACCAGTTTCCAATGTAAATCAGCCGTCTCTGAACCGAACGTGTCTGAAATGCCATTACTCATGCAGATATTGTGAAATGAGCCATTAGTGTCAGAAACCTCATGAAAGGTTGTTCGTGCCTGGGCCGGAATACTAATTGCAAGAGCGTTTCGAGAGGGGCGGGGACTCCAGGAGCCGCCGCTACCGGCTAACGATCACAATGGACAGCGCCCGGTGTGACATTTCTCCACAACGATTGCAAAGAGATATTTTGGGGGCGCTTTTGTGTTCACTTGATACAATAGGGAGCGGACTTGTTAGGATTCCGGTGCACGCCATCCGACTGCGCTTACAACGGAGCGCCGGGAAGATATCATAACAGGAACACGTCGCTGGTGACTCGGCATGAATTATTAATTAGACAGCAAACCCCGGAGTGCGATGCATGAATCAAAATAATTGAAGGAATAAAAGCATCCTTGCCAACACTTTCTATGAGGCCCACGTCTGAATGGCGTTACGGAGGGATTCATAGATGGTGATGATTCATTCGTAATGCGTTGTGATTACACCGGTCAGAACGCCACCATCAACGCTTTCTGACGCGTTAAGCTGTCATAGAGGGGGGGCCTTGACTGACTTATAGGTTCGACAGACAGACGTCTGTCTGCCGAACCGGTCCATCTGGTGAACTTTACGATCACCGATTGGACGCTTGCTCTGTCTGCTGATTGGTCATTGTTTTTTTGTGTGTGTCTATGTTGATATGAGATGCGACGGTGGTCTATTAACGATGAAAATGTGGGCTCGCTACAGAAATCGCAGGGAATGACTTCCCATCAGCATCGTCCCAGGCGCCAGTTCAGATGTGTGTTTATGGGATGTAATCGGCCGGCCGGTTCGTGCAGCGCTTGTCTGGCATCTGCTGTGGATGTGCGCGCTCACTTTTTGAAGTGCTTTGCTAAATATCTCCACGCATCGCTTGTGTCGCCAGTGCATCGCTGCTGGGAAAATGAGGAGTTGCTACGGCGATAGGAAGCCCTCCCCCCTCTCATCACCAGTTCAGCCGGATACCCTGCTGGGATATGGCACAACGTAATGCGTGCAGGCCAAAATGATCTTCCCCGTGTCATCACAATTGGAAGCGATTCACGGATTTGGGTTGCACTTTGGCTGCATGCCGTGTGGCGGGAAAGTTCCATTCCTGGAGTTTACATGGGGAGGGAAGAAGCAAAAATCAGTGACGATGATTGTCAGGGATTATGTTTCTCTATGCAGAATACTTGACATTATATTGGAATTGATTTCTGCTGCTGTGACATTTACATTTTGGATGAGGCTGTCGACATCCTAATCCTGCATGCATGGGCCCGAGTGAAATCCCACCCAATAATGAAACTGCCACATTTCTCAAATGAGGCATTCAACTGCTAGAGGCTCACTCATCATTATTCTGCCGGGTGCCACTCATGCTCCGGACCGGCGGGATACTTACTGCCAAATTTCCAGTCAGAATAAAATCAGCCTGTGAGTCGCCCTCCGGCGGTGCGATGGCAGCCAGCGGGCTCAAAGAATATCCTAAAAGCCAAACGTAGCAAAGTCGGGTTTTCATTCCCACAAATGTACTGTTGCATAGCATGGGCCAAGTGACGGATGGTGGCAGAACTGCATCCGACTTCTGTTCCGACTGGAAGTACAACCACAACCAGGCTGTAAACTGTCTCAAGCAAATCATTTCTACATTTCTCAACCTAATCCGGTCGAAGATGTGAGGAATATTTTTCTGTGTTTTACCCGGGATTGGATTTAAGTTGTAGGATCGGTTAAACGGCATGAAGCTGCGTGAGGTATTACCATCAAATCAAAGGGATTACTTCCCATACGAAATGCTGCAGAGGAAGAATCGACACAAATTCTCTGTTTCTGAATCAAAAAGTACAAAATGAAACATTAGTGCAAGCAATTACCAAACGGGATAGGAACGTAATAGTTCTGGTTTAAGTGTAAAAGTGTTTTTTGTTTTAAAGTCTATTATGTTTTACGTAAAAAGACGAATGCTGACAGGAGTAGGAAGACTTTACTTTTCTTTCTGATTCTGAATTTCAGACGAAAAACGTCTGTTTTCTTCAGAAATCAGCCATTGAAATATTCCGCATGAAGCCCCCCCTCCGGCCTTGCATCTGCTGCCGCCATTTGGATCTGTCCTGGTGGGGGTTTGCCTGCGATACGATTGATCTCTAGTTCAATAGACACGAGGCCTTGGCCGTCACTCGGTCCAAACTGAGGCCAATCTTATTTATTCAGTTCTGTGCTTTACACTTCCTGTCTTTCCTCATCATCTGTTTCACCATTTTGGTTCCTCCATCTCTATTTTAGGCGTCTACATTCTGCCTGTTTGCCCTCTCTCCTGTTACTCTCTGATTGCCTCCTGGTGTATTTAGTCCCCACTCTTTTCCTCTTTATCATTATGTTTGACTGGTTCTGGATGCCGCCTGTGTCTTTGGATTTTACTTCTGCTCTCTGATTTTCCTGCGTGCATTTTTTTTTGACCGGATATTATTACATCAGCTCATGCAGTATTTTTTGCACCTAAATGTACGGTATTCCAGACCACACAGGTAATGTGTGCCACCTACACCGTTAGCTACTGGGCGATTTTCGGATGAGCAGGAAAGCTCCGAGCCCTAACTCTGACTGACAGAACTAAACAGACACGCTTCAGCAATGAATATTCCCACAGCGGCCGGACGGTGCGTTCACTTGCTGCTTGGACGGCCCCGTTTTTAAAGATTCACGAAATGAATTCATTTAAAGTTTCTAGCGATCTGCCAAACATTGGCGAGGAAGGCTAATGAATAAAGGGAGATAGCAGCAGGTTTCACCTGCAGGTCAAACCATTTTACCAACGCGAGTGCCTTGTGGCAGCTTTTAAGATCAGTGTGTGTGTGTGTGTGTGTGTGTGTGTCTAGTCCTGTAAGAGGTAACGGCATCTGGAAGCTGCTGATTGCAACGAGTCTCTTCCGGCACTAAAATGAGAATGAGCTGTTTCTGCTGACTTTTGATTTGGATGTGGAGCTCATTCCCTTTTTTTTAATCCCCTCCAGAGACTTCAAGTTTGCGCGATCTCACCAACTGGACTCCAATTTTAGAGGCTCCGTCGCTGTTGACGTGACTATCTTAAAGCTATAGTGCGCAAGAAGCTGCTGAATGAAAGCCGTGCCCGCTTTGTACTTGAATTCCTCGTTGTTTGAGTGACACATTTGCGCCGTCCGTCCCGTGGAATTAGCTTTGCTTTGCTGGCTAGCGTCAGCGCAGGCCTTTTATGTCATGGCGGTTTCTAGGTTGCTGCTTGCTGCTTGCTATACGTAATAGCGGCTTCTTTGTCTGAAATCTGATTAAAGTCCGCTGCATCTCTGGATTCTGTCTTTCTTTCCATTAACTGGAGAAAGAAAGACGTCTTTTGCCTGGTTTTATCTTGTAAAGCCACACACCTCAGATTCTCTTTTCCTGAACATAACCTTGATGTTTTATGTTAAGCGCTTCAGAACAACTTGGCAGCTTGGAGGCTGAGCACGCCGCCCACGCATGCTAAAAGGGCGCGTTCTGCGTGCTGATGAGCTGCTAAAGTAGCGATGCTTTTTGATGACCTGGTGTGAGACGGTTTTGTGCCTCCAGTCCACATTTGGAGTCCTGGATAAGGACAGGGACCCTTCCAGGCAGAAACCTCTGAAGCATAGCAATAGACACTCAGCATGTTTGACTGTCCTATCCCTTTCCTTGCCATACTTCCTTGACCATAAGTTGTGAGGCAACTCGGTCTCTATGGAAACAGTGTTTTGACCAGGCAGCGAGGTGTGATGGAGGAGTAGAACTAAGCCGTGAGGGGGAAGGGGGGGACTTATTCATACTTGATTCTGCAGTGATGTAATTTAGAAAATCATGCATTGCATATTTGTCTTTTTTCACACACCCAGTAGTGATGAATCTGCACCTAATATTTCCCTGCATCCTTGAACACACCATCAGCTGTATCATTGCGCTATGAAAATTGTAGAATGAGTGTAATGATCCAACATTAACAATTCTATGTACTGTAATGAAGTCCACAAAATACATCTTTCTTTCTTCCTTGTGGGTTCAGCTAAACACGCCCCCATTCTGGAAGTGGGCGTAGCTTGTGCTTGCCCCCTTGTGATGTCACAGTTGGCCTCAAATCTGAGCGGCGCTACACAGGAAATATATTCTGATAGGTGGAGCAGCCAAAAGGGAGAGTGTGTACAGATGTATTGTTGGAAAACTATTAGAATTTTTTTTTATCATAGAATCATAGATAGTAGGAGACAAAATATACAAGGAAGTGATGCAATATTTCCAGAGCCCTTTGAATATGTTGTGGATACTCGAAGTCATTTATTAGTGGATGTGACATCGCACATTGTGAGACATTTCAATGCACTCCCTGGAGGAAGCCGAGTTCCTGACTTCCTCCCACAGCCCTTGAAGCTACAATCCCACAAAGTTCCCCTGTGTTTTCACACTAATGGAAAGGTACTTCAGCCGGTGGTGGGTTTTCCATGAGGAGACGCGCCGAGGGGACTAGTCGACTAGTGTGGGAGATGAAAGGTGGCCTGGGTTAGCAGATTATAAGGTAAAAAAGGTCAAATGGAAGATGAAAACAAAAGAGAGGCAGTGTGAGGACGAGACGGGAGACGGGGAAGATCAAGAGCAAAATGCCGAGCGTGGGAGAAGACGAGGAGAGGGAGGTGATGGGTAGCCCTGCCATCTTTACGGGGAGAATAAACAAGCTTGTTCGGATACGAGCCATCATGTGGCGTTCTCTGAAGTTTTTATATAGCGTTCTTCTGGGCAGCAAAACATACTCGCTGTCAAGCTTTGATGCGCTGCATTATATCAGAAGACCAGGAATATCGGGAAAATCAATACTGGGAGCTGTTGCCTCACCGGTAATTTTAACAGTGATGCTGATATTGCATTTTTTTCCAGGAGGCGATTGAATTGAGGAGACAGGAAGAGCATGCCAGGAGTTTGATCTTTTTCTCGCCGCTGCCAAACTGACGTTCGTCCTTTTCATTTCTCTGGACGGATTTTTGCAGCAACATTCCGAATTGTGGTTGTTTTATTATGTCGTCTTCCACAACAACAAGCCGATTTCTTTGCCCGATATTCCGATCCGAACGGAATATTTATCAAGTTTTGCTAAAAATGCAAACCTCATTTTGAAAAGTTGATAAAGAGCTTTTCTGGAGAGCTTCAGAAAAGCTGTGATTTCCCAACATAAGAGTCGTATTGCAATTTGCCATTGCGCTGTCCCATCTAACAAGTCCACACGTCAGTCAGTAATTGGCTCCGGCTGTCAGGCAGAACTACCGGGAGCTCGGCCTCGCCTTGAGATAATCCCCCACACAAACTGTCAAAAAGGACTGACTCTGGAATTCATTTCTGGATAAAAAAAAAAATGGAATGATTGTGATTCATTGAAAACGTGAATAAATCAGTTGAGCCATGCGGTACTAGTTGATCCGGACACGACGGTGATGACAGAACTACGCAAGAAAAAAATAGGTTCCCAGACCCAGACCTTCAGCACGGAGTAATGGAAATCCGACACTGGGAATGGTTTCAACATTTGTGAATGGCTAAAATATTCCTGCCAACATGCACAAAAACTGAATTGTGCCAATTGGGTTGCCATAGAAAATGGCCAATTGGATGGACTCCAGATATAAGAGGGGTGGCAAAAAACTATTTATTCACATTTTTTCAGTGATTTTGTCACAATCATGGGACATGAATTTGTTCTGCAGAAGGAGAGAGGAACTCGCTTCGACTGCACATTTTCGTTTTGCTCGTTTTTCCTCCGCTCCGTCGTCTCTTTGTCGTTGCTGCTTTGCCTTTTATCAATTCCACCTTTCCCTTCTCATTCGTTGGAAAACCCTTTAACTTTCTTTGCTACAAATTCCCACTGACAGGGAGATGGTGGATGGATTGATGGGCGGGCAGTTGTTGTGGAAAAATTAAATGAGGTTTGATTTTTAAGGTGAATGGATTTTCCCCTGGCTGAGACGGTCACGGTGAATAAGTGGCGTATCGAGCGAGGCGTCTCTCTGGCGGTGGAATCGATGGCGGACGACTTATTGGAGTGAGTCTTTGCATCGGCGCTAAACGCATTTGGATTTTCTTTTCTTTGTGTGTTTGGCTGACACCTTTTCATTCCGGTGCCCGGCTGGTATTCTTTGATCCTGATCATCTATTTGTCAGTTAACTCACGTTAACATCTATAGTATCCAAATATTGCACCGGATCCACAAAGACAGACTCCATCTTTTGCTCCACATCTACTGGAGTTGAGGGCCAAGGTCAGAGGCGGTTCCTCCGGCGTTCCATAAGAAACGTCTATGTTTAGCCCGGATTATCCTTTTCCTGTCGGAGCAGCGTTTTTCTTCTGTATACCTGCGAGGCCTGGATCCACATCAAACAGCATAATCCTTTCTCAAAACGAAGTGGAAATCTCTGGTTATCTTCCGGACTCTTTGTCGTAACGCTTTGACTTCCTTATTATCTTCACATCAACTTCCCCGGTCTTCACTCTCCCTCTCGATCGCATGCTTTCCACCCGTTTCGAATAATGCTGGCTGTTCACGAAGCATCGTAGATCCAATAGAAATGCACCACAGGCTTTGCTGCTGTTATGGATGTTTCCGGTTTGGGAGCCAAATGGGATCTGATCCCGGCTAATATTGAATCACGGAAATCTCAGAGGCTTCCCAATCTTTCACGGAAGCAGCGGAAAGAATCCGATTATTTTCCATGCCTCCTTGTTGTTTCTTTCTGCGTCTTCCATCCTCCGTCTGTTCATGTCCGCCTTTATGGGATGATTTTTTAGTACCTGCCGTGGTACAATAATTCAAATTAAAGCAAACATCTGAATTGAAATTGCTTTTCCGACAAATAAAGACTGTTTTAGTTTGTAGAACCAAAACAAGAATCTAGTGACCGGTCACAAAGGAGGAAGCCTAAACCGAACTATCAAAATAAAATAGGAAATAATGAAACAAGTGTAGAAGTAAGCCTCTATCGGATTTGTGACGTGTATTGATCGTATATTTATGCCTTCTTTAATGACCTTTGTCGTGCCTATAGAACACTGACCTTGATACTTTGGTTATTTTGTTATCCCTTTTCTCCGGCGTGGGCGTACTGGGAGGGCTTCAGCTCCGCTCCAGTTTGTCCAGTTGCACATTTGTTCATGCGGATCACAATGCGATGAAACGTGCTCTGTTTCCCACGGCGATTTGTTTTTGCTCTGCGTTGTGATGCCGTTTTGATTATATGCCTTTCCAAATATCTAAATACTCGTAAATCTTCCTGTATCAAGCAACAGCGAAGAAGAAGAAGAACTCTTTCTTAATGGCAAGTTGTCTGCACCTCATTAGGGAAAAATCACGGCCGAGCTGCGTTCATCTCGATCCCCGTGAGAGTTATGTTTCATTCAGCGTCGGGGCTCATCTGAAAACAAAGTTTAAGATGTTAATCCGCCTGCATATTCTGCTCCTAACAAAACTGGATTGCATCAAAAAGACTGCAGACGGGGATAAAATATTCAGTTTGGTCTTTCCTGGGGATCATTCCGGTTTCATGTTTGAGACGAGACCCCCCCCCCAACATTCCGTCAAAGACAGAATCTCTGAGCGAACAGAACAAGAGATGATCGCCTGTGTTTGAAAGCTTTTCGTACAAAAACAAAAAGCCCAGGAACATTCCCGTCCTCTGACTGCTGACTCGGAGAGTTGCAGACAAAAGTCCTAAGCCTTGTGGGGACGACAGAGAAAACCAGAGTCTGCTGAAAACCTTTGATGGTTCTCTCTTTTTTTTGTGTGTCAATCCTCGCAGAAAGGTTGCAAATCATTCACTCTCTCCCTCTCTGCATGTCACCCCAACACCTCCAGTGGTTCGCGGAAGGCGCCGGACGCCTCGCTTGGGGAATCGCAATGGCTCTCCCTCTTGTTTGAGAAATGAAACCCCAAATCTCATCTCCTCCCTCCCAGCAAACACTCAGTTAAAACTGCAAACGCAACTGGTTCCACTGTCCTCGGCGCCGCCCGTCATCCAAAGACGTTTAAATGTCACAGACTAAAAGACTATTACCCGTGACATTTCATTGTTTTTGTGTCTGTTTGTGGTATTCGAGCACAGACGCGCACATTTTGGAATAAATTGTTTTCCAAAATGCAAATGAGCGGCCTCAGACAACGTCGGTGTGCGGCGTTCCTTTTCGATCCCTGCCTCGGCCGCTCTCCGGCTGACGTTCCCGTTTCACAAGCCGCAAACTTCTCCTCGATCCGTCCTTTACAAGGAGCCGAGCGGCTTCCTCTTTATGTTCTGTGTTTATATATAGATATCTGGCTGTCAAAGTTCAGTTCAAAAGACGGATTCTGTAAAAAGAAAAGCGGCCGAGGCCTGCTGTGAGGTTTCCTCTAAGAATCCAGCATCGCCTCATTTTCCTTCTTTTAAGCTGCATCCCTCCACATCTCTCCAGGCACTCCCGAAGATAATTTGTTTTACCATCTTGGAAAAATCCTGTCCTTTTGGTCGCTACCCCGAAACTCACGAGACAAGACGAGGAACGGTGTAAATAATTTGAAAACGCTCGGCTCCGTCTCGCTCGGGCGAAATGCCTCCATTAATTTCTCAGAATATCTCACTATTAATGGTGTTTCCATTCTGAAGGAGCTCATGAAACATTTCATCTCAACGCCTCACTCTGGTGAAATCTCCACAGACGGCAGGACGTCCTTCATCTTCCTTCATTTAGAGCCTCGCACAAATGAGCTGGGATGCGCCGGGATAAGAGCAATAGTGTGCCATCTAAATAGATATGCTGAAGTCTAATGGCGCTGCAGGAAGCAATTATCTTAGCTTAGCATAAATACTGGCATTTAATTATATGCACGCTTGACAACGGAGAGACAACCACAGGGATGATATTGAATGCCGGTTTCGAGGCGACGTTATTCCATCTAGCTTCCAGTTTTATGATCAGTGAATTACTTTGAAGCTCCATGAAGCAGGTATGATGTAACCCCCCCCCCCAGTGAGGAATAATGCAAAAGCGTATTTCATTTACTATTTCTTCAGCATCCGAACAACCTGGTCTGCACGTTTCAATGCACACCGCAGTGGATTTAGCTTCGCAGGTACTTTTAAGACACGATACCGAAGTTAATGCACGCCGTTCCGCTCTGTCAGTCACAGCCGGGATTTAGGGAACACCTAACAAGCCCACTGACCCACAGAGAGAAATATAAACCCACAGTAATAAAACCTGTAAGCCACCAATCATGGGAAGAAAACGACAGCAACGCCGGCTTGCATCAACGCGTTGATTTAGAGCAGGTTGGCGAGGAGCTCCGGCGCCAGGCGTAAATCCAGCAAATGAAAATGAGTCGTTGGATGCAGACGCGCGGCCCGGCGTCAACGTTGGCGCGACGCTCCGACTAAGGGATAAGGGGCTATCCTCGGATGACATCGGCGCCGCTACGAGTCGTCGGATCCCAATGCTTCCGTCCATGAATCAGTTTAACAAACGGCTCGCCGTCTGTGTGCGTGTGCTTGAAATGTGATAAAAAAGCACCGTGCTCTGAAGTGTACAGATTATCAGTGCAGCCGTCCGGAATCTCTCCCGGAGTTACGGCTTTGCTTTCGTCCTCTGCTCATCCGACCGTCCGTGAAGCAGAAAGATCAACGACGAGTCAAACCGGAATTTTCTGGCACGAGGTGCAAATTTAGCTCGAAACACAATCCGTTAATTCTAATGACATTTATTTCAAATGATCCGAGACATCATTGAAATTAATTAGCAACCCGCCTGGATTCTGAGTGATTCCAAGATAATGGAAAATAATAAGATTTGTGAAATCACTATTTTGTAGTGAATCGGTAATTCACGTGGATTTCTTACTCTGTTGGAATAATTTGCAAGGGTGACCTTCAAAACATGTGTGGGCCCCGGAACGGTCGCTGCCGGCTCCACAACAAGGAAGCCGTGCACCTTGTGACATCACACATCCTCCCTTTGTAATCTTTACACTTGATCGGATCTTTTAGCAGATCGTTTCCATGGCGATTTCCCAACAGTGAACACGGAACAGAATCTCTCTGACGGGATCACTGTGACAAAAGTCAAATCGATTTTTCACATTAGTTTGACATTCCGAGTTTGACTGCAATAATATGACTGTCATTTAAACAAAAAACAAAAAAGAAAGACTTGGAATTAAGATTAAATGCAACTTCAACTCGGCAACTTTGTCAATGTGACCTTGGAAGAAAAAAAAGCTTCCGGAATAAGTTTCGGAGGCAAAATGTTTCAATTGTATTTAAATTAATCCGCCAATGTTCCTGGACTTCGCTTTTCCTAAGATTCCAAGGTGCTGCGTTCCAGTAGATCAGTATACAAACTCTCCAAATGCGTGGACACGCCGGCAGGCTGAACGCGCAGGTCTGAAATCACGCCACCTACACGCCTGCACAACGGCCAACCACAGCCTCCGAAGCGGCGCTCTCCGCCTCTCCGAGCACGCAGGGGAATGTTTGCTCCTTCCCCGAGGCTTCCTAAGTGGAACGGTCCACTGAAGCCAGCCCTCAGTTATTAACTGTCACGATGCTTCAGAACTAACAAATGGACTTTGTGTCAAGGAGGGGCGCCATTATTACGCCGGCCTCCACTCGTCCATCCGGAGCTTATTATCTCCATTACACCAGGCTTTTATGTCTTCCCATTCGCTCCTCCGAACCATCCGGGTCGCAGATTCCCCGGAAGAGCTTGTGGCTATGTGCATTCACAGTTCAAAATCACACACACACACACACACACACACACTTCACGCCTCCAGACTCAGATCAGCTCCCGTAGCTCACAAAGGCACGGCGCCGATGTTGTTGTCTTTTAGAAGGGGCGACACTCGGAATGCAATGTGACGTAAAGGAAAACTTCACGAGGACACGTGGAAGCAGTCGGATTCTCTCGCTCCCCTCCCGCCGCACTCGACGGGAGTTCAGTTTAATATATCGCGAGTCGCACTCCACTTCCACATCGGCATGACAACCCCGAGGGGGGGGAGTGTCCCACATGTGACACTAATAAGTGTCGCTCGGTAGAGCCGTTTCTCCGCGAGGCATAAATGCACGATGTGATCTGTGAGATTCGTGATCATCAGCAGCAGCTCGACGGTTCGTCAGCAATCATTGGGGGGGGAGTAAGGAAGCGTGAGGAGACGGATCATGTTAATGAATCAGTCACCTTTAGTCCTGTTTTGTCACTTATTCCGCTTCCATGCCTTTCCTTTAGGAAAGCATTTAAGGCTTGCGTGTTAATGCATCTGAACGGTCGCCGGCATTCCGGATGTGCGTCTCTCAACATGTTTGGGAACGTACCTGTTCTAATACGATCCTTTATGGCTTTTTCTGTTCGGCGACAACATCGGAATCAGAATCCATTTATTCGCCATTTCCAGTGAAGGGATTCAAAACTCAGGATGTTTCTGTCGCCTCTTTGCTCTCGTGTTGTCCTCTTCTCTCACCCCCCCCCAAAAAAACCCAAAACTGCCCATCTTTGCTTCCACTTCTCTCCTCCTTCTTGTGAGTCACATAATCAAAGTCTGCCAACCAGAGAGCCGGAATGCCAATAGACCACAATACTATATATATATATATATATATAGTATATTGTATACGCATGTGTGTATGTCCTGCACAAGCTTGGTAAATGTTCTGAAAATGATTGATTCTCTTTGCACAAATATGACTCGTTCTTTTCTCTGAGTGAATTGTTCCACGTCTCTCATTGTAAGCGGCCTTTTATTAAGTCCCTTCACTGCATCTATTCCAGGAGTTTGGACAGATGCGGGTGTCAACCGCGGCGCGCAGGAGTCTTCTTTTTAGCTCTTGCTGCAGTAATTGTTTTTTTTTTATTGGTCCTTCTGTCCTGACATTCCCACCTTTTATTGCGGGGAGTAGAAATGGCATGCACACATTTGAACGCATCCCTCCCCTTTAACACCGACCGTGCTTTTCTCTCCTAATCTGTTCCTTCCCTTCCTCGGAGGTGAAATCCAGCGTCTCGTCCTGCGTTTCTTCTCTAACCCGCCGCGCGGCCGTTGGTGGCTGCGGGGCTCTGTTAACATTCTGTCGTGGCGCGTCCATTAAATGTCACCTAGCAGCAGATGAAGGGAGGGAGGCTTCATCTGCTGCTCGGTGACTGTCTGCGGATGTCGACAGTTTTAATGCTCTTCTTTGATCTGTGGTAAATACAACACGGTCTCACTCCCAACTTGTTAAATACAGCAAGGCTGGTCAGGGGGGGGGGCATGAAGGCTTCAAACTAGGACGGCCCCGTCCTTGCAGTGTCCGTGGAGCCCCAATAAGGCTTGTAATAATAAACAGGGTATTTCTACACAAAGAAAATGCAGGCTGTGTAATGTGAGTCGGGTGTAATGTTAGCCGAAAGCGACCTTTCGGCTAATGGAGTTACAAACTCGCCTTTAATCTTCCGCTGCCCGTCTGTCGGAGAGCGATTGTGCATTTGTCCGACGCGGAGGATGAACTCTTGCACCGTTTAGCTGCAGCTTGTAACAAAAAAAAAAGGAATTATTTTGCATTTGCAAAAATGAAGATATATGCATGAACGAGTCTTTAGAAATGTCAAAAGGTGGAAGAGAGAAAATGAACAACATAACCCCTTTCTCTCGGGCCACGCCTGCAAATGTTTACACCAGAAAAAAAAAACATCTGCAAACACATTTAGTGGTGAGAAATAAGCAGAATCACAAACCCGTCTGTCTCCAGGGAGTTGTTCATTCAAAAGTCAATCACAACAAACTGTTATCTTAAATTGAAATGGGAATGAAAGCGGCGAAGGAATTTGTTTTTTCACGACTACGCCGTCACAGAAAGGTGCGATAGTAACCACGAGGCGTCCTTGCATTGAACCCCACGAGACATTAGAGGCCGCCATCCCAGAATTCTTCATTCATGCGTCTGTTTTTCTTTGAGTTTTGAGGGTTTTTTTGCATTCATTCTCGTCTTATTTAGCATTCTGCGCTTCTTTTCAACTCTAACTTGTCCGTACTGCCTCCAATCAGCCCAGCTTTGTATCTGAAGTCTTAATATTAAAGGGAAATATCACATCTTTTACTCCACTACATTTATCTATGGGCATCTTCCTCGTGTCCTGCTGACGGATGTGGTGCACCTGGACAGGTGTCACTGTTCCAAAAGGTTTTGACAGCATCGATGATTGTTTAAAATTCCATGTCGAATTGTGTTTATTAAACTTTTTTTTTTGCCTCAGCAGTCAGACGCCGTCTTTGCAGTCGCGTAAATTGTGCCTTTGCAGCAAAAATATGAAAGAAATAAACGCTGAATTTGAGGAGAAAATAGCTCATTAAAATGCATCGAGATAATTTACCTGTCACGAAATCTTTAAGTTGGTAGAAACAAGCAAACGCGCAGTTTGAAATCGAATACCTCAGCGGCACAGAACAATTTTCAGTGTTCGGTTTGGTGCTTATTTTCATCTTGACTTGCTGCCATCTGCATTTTCTTCTGGCAACTTACAGTTGAATAAATATCCGATGTTTAAAAGGCAGATAGAGCTTACAGTATAGTTTTATTGTACTGTGTATATGCAAAAACAAACGCATCACAGACGTGGATTGGACAATATTTGTATCATTTTTTTCAGTGAAACAAATGTGGGTGGAGTCAGTTGATTTAGGATTACCCATCATCCTATCAAAACAAAAAAATGAATTATTAGACGAAAGCCCAAATCGTGGCCACGTCTATTCCCAGGAAATCCCTAGTTTAGCAACCGATGGATGGATTGAATATACACATATACAAAATCAAATGGAAGACACGGCCCAATTTATTGCACAACATTTCCTTTTCATGTCGATTCTAATTCAGTTTTTGATGAACGCCGGCAAATAATTGCAAATGTGGGAATTTAAAAAGTATAGCGTGACAGCTGATAGCAAGAATATATTGAAACAGTTACTTCTAAGACTTCCGAGTTAAAAATAGCAGCAGTTGTGTGAAGGTCCTTTAGGGTGGTGGAAATGTCAGCCGGGAAGGTGACGGGAAGCATCTTCTTTCTGTCTGGAATGCTTTCAGTGCCTTCCCGACGGCGCCGGTAAAAACCCTTCCAGCAGCTGCTGTGATATTAACGAATAATAAAAAGAAAATGCTCCCCTGATGAAGTCCTAAATGGGTTTTCACCGCATTAATTCATCACATTAATTATTTTTGCCTCTAAATTACAAACAAGTACATCAGTTCACCATGGCTGCCGTCCACGGCGCCAACAAGGAGATCATTTCCATAAAAAATGTCCCTGCGTCCGGATGCCTCCAGCCAGAACTCCCTGTAATTTTCACATGACTGGGAACGATCGGCTCTTTCGTGCCATTGTTTGACATTATTCAACTTGACGTCAAAGTTAATGACCGACGCCTTATTGTTAAATAATGCTGCTCACCTTAAACTGAATAGATTAAATGGAGGGGAAATAGCGCCGAATGTTGAGCCGAGGAAACAATGTTTTTTTTTGTGTTTATTTGGCCAAAACGTGATGCATGTGTTAAAATAAATGCATTTCAGCATCCTCGTTTAATTCCATAGCAACAGAACGTGGAGCACATAAGAAAGAAGAGGAAATTCACTATTAAATGGAAACGTTCGCATTGCGTTGCCTCAAATATATGAGATGATTACAACCATAATGAACCCAAGTTAGAAAAGCATTGAAACGTATCCAACCCCCCAAAAAGTGATTCCATTATTCCGTTCTGTTAGAGATGTGTGACATAGAATCAGTGTAAAAAAGAAGAAGTGTTCTTAGACTCTTACTCAGGCCATTTATGGCCACTGTTGGAATGGGCAGGGCTTAGCTTGAAGTGGGTGGAGCCAAGGCAGGAAGTTATCAATTTAAGTTTCAGCCTTAAATTGATAATACTGTGCTGTACTTTTCATCTTCAGCAGCTAGAAGAAGACGGCAACAAAGGAAGGCGAGATTTTCCTTCATCGTAAGTACAGGCAACCTACCTTTATTAATCAATATCAATACGGCGGATCGAAGGTAAATAGTTATGATTTAAAACTTTAATCATGTTTCCACTCAGCAGGGAAAGTAAAAAAAAAAGAAAAATTAAAGAAGGCATTGAATTAATGTAGCACGTAGATGTGTGTTTGAATTTGACACCCCAGAACGTGCAGAAGAAGAAAAAGACACTTTTGCAAGAGATTGTCTTTCTTATACTGGAATGTAGGCATGCTCATCCCTTGTTACCATAGCAACAAGACCCCAATTGGGTGGCGGGAGAGCGAACGGATGAACGGGCAGACGGGAGGTTGAGAGAGAAGAGATGACAGGGAAGGGAGGACGTGAAGGATGAAAACAAACACGGAGGTACGGAGGGGCAAAAGGAGACCGGAAGGAGGAGGCAACTCGCCACACCGCTTCGTCTGCATCGTCATTAGATCTGTGAACAGTCGCTTTTCAAATACAGACACACGATCAGTGTCGTTATTTTGTCCAATGAAAGGAACAAAAAACCCAATGATTAACTTTTTGCTTCAGGGTCGGAGAGAATAAAGCTTTTATTTGGAAAGACTCAAAATGAGAGCGAGGCCTTTATTACATATTCGCTCTGGTTTCCATGTTTGCTGGCTGCCTTGATAAACCCAGCGCAATATCCATTTCCATTGAATAGATTCCATTGGAATGAGTTTCCTTTGATCTCTCCCGAGAACGTTCTACTCCTGCGTGAAACTCGGCACGTCCCTTAGAATTTCACAATAAGAGTCTTGCAGCGTCCCCTCTTCAGCTGTTCGGTTGTGCAGATGAACTGGCTGCAGGTAGTATGTAGTTTTTTCTGCAGAGCCTTTCTTAGATTATGGAGGCTACTGTTTGTGACTCATATACAGACGTAACGTTCCCCCCCCCCCCCCCCCCCCCCCCGCTGTGTCATAAACCTGCATCGTTGTCCAAAGTATTAAAACAATAATGAGCTACATCGCTGCACTGGGCTGCATGTCCCTTTATGATGATGGATGTGGACACTGTTGCTCAACCCTGATTAAACTGCCTTGCTTCTATAAATTCTCACAAGTGTGTGTGTTAATCCACATGTGGAAATAGACATCAATAAATGCAACAGCGTCAAAATGTAAAAGCTTTCCAGGAGAAATGACAGATTTAGTGTCGAAGAAGAAAACAGTGCTATGGGAAACCTCCTGTCCATTTCGGTTTTATTATTAATGCTTTAAAAATGTAGAAAATGTACAACGATATAAATACACACCGCCGGGGAGACAATGGCACGATCTGACGACTGGCATGAAGACGGCAGGGAAGGAGTAGGAAAGGAGAAAGTGATGGAGTGTCAAGGAGACACAAAACGTTGCATGTTGTATGAGAGGGAAAAAAAAGGGGACAAAACCGGAGTGAAAGGAGGACGTATGAGCGGGTCTAATAGGAAGTGAAAAGAGTTGAAGCCAGGAGGACCGCGATGAAACGGAAGGGATGTGACAGCGGAGCTTTCCATGGTGGCTGTAGAGCAAAAATGGGTTTTACGACCGCGCTCTGTGCACGATGGGCCGATTTACACGCCTCCGTGCCACCTACATACTGCACACAGGGTGGCAGGGGCAGGAGGAGGAGGAGGGAGCGCCGGGGAGGAGAGGAGCGCAATGCAAATGGAGCCGCCCACCGCCCAATCCCATACAATCCATTTCAGGATATAAAAGTGCAGCATCAGCGTCTGAAGGCGGTCCAATCGGAGGTACGCGATGCTGTTTGGTTCCTTTTGGTGACCCTTCTGGTTCAATTGTCGTTTCACACCCACTTTGATGCCACCGGGGCAACCCATCTCTGATTTGCGGGTGTCGTCTTTCGTTAATCCTAATTGATTCCTCCGCGTTTTCCCTTGTAGTGTGCGCCGTGGCAGAGTAACAATGATAACGAGACGAGGAGATCTCGTTATCTCGGCCTCTCCGTTCGTCTCCTTTGCAGTCGTTCCCTCTCCATCGCATTGCGTGACTATCTCTGTTTTGCTCGCCGTCCGTGCCTCCTCTGCCGTTACCCTCTGGCTCCCTATCATTCTGACAAACTAGGACGTGGAAATAAGCCTCCGCCGTGCCAGGAGAATGCTAAATACTGAGCCTCTCCTCTTTGGCAGTTCCTCTTTAATCAACTTCTTCTTATCGCCACCTTGCATCCCGCGTTTGTCTCCTTTCCAAAAATGGAGGAGAAAATCTGTACAGCGCCAGCGTCGTCTCCTCTCAGCACTTCTCTGCGACCCTCAATTGCTTGTCCGTCCGTCTGCCGCTGGTTCCCAGCTCACAACCCCAATCGGCGTCACTATTCTCCCCGTCTCATCAGCCTGTATTCATTTCCTCGTCCTTTCTAGAGACAGCATTTCTGGTGGACCTTTGGCCTTCCTATAAGCACGTTTTCACGCTGAACTGGCGCCCACAAACAGAATGCACCCTGCAGCATCTCGATGAGACGAGCGGCGTTCCTCGTTCCACGCGCATCAAAGGCTTTCCGGGTTTATAAGTTGGGGACGTTATGCCGGGGCTATCAAAGGGATTCGGACCAACCGGAAACTTGTCAAGTCGAGCTCGACCCGTCTTGCCTCCACCTTCATTTTCTCCTCCTCCTTTTCCTTTCACTACTCAGCCATTCTGTGTCCATCTTCCGCTGCCCTTATCATAATGGAGGGATTAAATAACGTATTAAGCCGAGCTATATTACGGATGACCAAGGGATGTCACGGAGTGGCTTAAACATTTCTCCAAAGAATGAATGTTTTATATGGGTGAAGGATTTGGTAAATCCCAGAGACGCACTGCCGGTTTGGGACGCATGGATACGTCCAAAGGGCAGGACACGAATTACACCTGAGGATTTGAGGTACCAAACCCGCAATGAGAGGAGCTGGACAGAAAGACGGACTCCACAGGTTTCCGCTGCACCTGCCAAAACTGTAAAAATGCATTTCGTTTCCAGAGCTGGATTATATTCACACGAGGGATTGAACAAAAAAGAATGCCTCTGCTATAAACTCCCACCAAACACAGACGTCTTCAAACCACAGTAATGATTATCTTTGCACGTATTTAGTCATAAATCAAACTATTGGACATCCGGAAAGGCCAATAGCACAGTCGGCTGCACGACGATACAGTGCTGGATTAGAACTGTATATAAGGCTCATGGAGAGAGATAGAAAAAGGTGGAGCCGGGAGACGAGGTTTTGCCGCTGAACGCATCGGGACTCCTTGTCATTTTTGAATAATGGGGTGCAGAATGTCAACTCGTCTCTTTGTCCTCGTGCCTCCCGATGAAACAAAAGACCATCAGACTAGGGAACTAATCCCTGTGGCTCAGGGAGGGCCGATGAAGGGCAGCGCACGTTTCACTGCTATCAATGCAGCTGGTTATTGGAGAGAAATACTAACGTGTTTCGTATTGTGTCTCGGCTAATTAGTGATCGTATCGGAGCGAAACAAGAAACAAGAGACCCGACCCGCAGCTCAGTCGGTTCATTTAGTTAATCGCACAAAAGGACTGAATAGTTTGGCGCTCATATTTTATTTAGCGTGCAAATTTTCATGTGAAATGAGGGAGAATGAGTCATTTACCGATCATTACTATTTTATTACATTTTTTCCATCATTAAAAACATTATTTCCTGTGAAGCGCCGCTCAGATCTGAGGCCGACTATGACATCACAACAGACCTCCGCCGGGGAGGAGACCCTGCGGGTGCTCAGACGTTGCCCTGCCCACATAGAAAACACAAGCCACACCCACTTTGTGAAAGGGGCGTTCACATAACTCTATAATGACGTCTAAATTCCAGGCAATTTAATTACATTTAAAGAGAAATCAAGCAGTTCCTCAAACCCTTGTTTAATAAGTCGCACCTCTCCAGTTCAGACATGAATAAAGTCCTTAAACTTGAGTTTGTAATGTGGCGTTAAATTGCTCTTTTTTAGTTCTGAAGTGGTTTGAATGTCTCGTGGGAATTAATGCTAATATTTGATATGTTAATAGTTGTTTTGCTGTCAGCGGATGAATAATGCAGAGAGATGAACCGCGGTTTGGCACACTGTGGTGTTTTCATCGCTGAATCCATAATGATTGTTCTCTGAGAGCTTTGATTTTGCCAAGTGTGGCCTTTGTTTTTTTTAGGTGCAGCATTGCCATTAATTCCACTGTTTAGCTACATTGCTAATCCAACCACCCCACATGCATGCATAATTTCACCGTCTAATCCTCCTGTGTGTTTGTCTCTTTGGCCGAAAGCCAGCGCTTTGGAAATACTTGGCAATTTTTTCCCCCCATCTTCATCCAAATCTTCAGCAGCTTCATCCTCCAGCAAACTGTGTCGTTCAAACACGGGATTCGAACGCAGACAATACAGGAAGTAGAGAGTTCAGCAGAGACGAAACGGAAGTGAAGGCCTGAAAGCACAAAGACTAAACACAGGAGGGGAGGCAGGTGTGAATTAGGGGGAAACAAAGCAGGAAGTGTTAAAACAGTGAACAAGAAGCCCAATTTCAAAATAAGACAGGAAACCTTATAAAACCATGACAATAACAGCTTCAAAAAAAGAAAACTCCTCAGTGAAGACAGGACAGGAGACATAAAACACAAGGAAATATTACATCTGTAAATATCGTTGAAGTATATAAAGTATAAAGCGGCTTTAAACTGGCAGCATAAAGGTGCCTCACACTGCATATTTGGTTTTGACTGACCAGCGTAGCCTCATTAACGCTTGATCGACGTTTGTCTAATGAGGACAGACGACTGTGGACTTCTGAGCATCTCCGGTCCTCCCGTTTGGACTCAGTCAAGAGCTGTAAATAAGCACTTGTGAGCACCCATATTATTAAAGGGGTGAAAACAATAATTAGCATACGGCTTTCATTAACATGGAAGTGGGCCATCGGCATCACTCATTAAGGAAATGCTGACTTGGTTTGCCGTCTGTGGTCTGATTTCATTTGACGAGATGAAGCAGGAAGAAAGAAGGTCCAATATGCAAAGTCCCACTGGCAGATACAGAAAAACAAGTTCTCCTGGAATAAAAGGAATGCCGTGGCGTTTGATGTTTGGGCTCTGCAGGAACGACGCAACCACAACTCTGCACAATAAAGCTGAATTACTCTTGTTCCGATTCTACTGATATCTGAGGCGATTTTGAATTGATTTTTTTAGGGCCTGAAATCCCATCCCAAAACGTTGAATTAGATCTTCCATTTATTGACTGAGGAAAATATGGCAAATTGAATATGATGATGATTTGAAAGGATTCATTTTAATTCCGGCCAGTTTTCGTGAGCCAATGATGATTTGACTTTTGACTTCCTGTTTACTTTGGCTCTGTGCAGAATGTATAGGCAGTGACATCTAAAAAAAGTGCAGCCATCTGTAATATCTTTACTGGTAATCTTACAGGAAGGCCGCGATTCATTCGGGATGAGGACGTCTGGGGAGGTTTCACAAGTCAAATCTTTGTTATGGTCCATTTTGTAAGCGGCCTCTCAAGCGAAACAGTCCGTGCCTGCGGAGAACTTTAAAGTGTTGCGCTGTCTCGAGCATAATATTCTCTTTACTGGTAGCGAGGGGCAGATGAGAGGTCAAAGCTGACGCAGGGGGACAAATTAGACCTTCGGGTAGAAAAGCACCTTCATGAATAACGGGCACGGTGAATTCATTTGACCGATGGGAGATGAAAGGGACTGTTTTGAGAGTTCACAGAGGGTCACGGCTTCCGTTGATCAATGGGAATGGAAGCACGGGGAACCCATCAGGCTGGTTCTCGGACATCAATAGAGCTGGGATCGGTCTGAGCTGGATATCTGGAGAATATTTTGCCGATCCATCGGTTGTGACGGACTGATGCTGGGCGCCACCGTCTCGGAATGACCGCCCACATCTCCAGAGGAAGTTGAAGCTGATGAAGGAGACGGACAATGTGGACAAGAAGTTATAAAGTAAGAAGAACAAAAGACGAAACTTTACATTTTGAGTAATCTGTGCACATTTTAAAATGCAGAATGAAACGCCGGCATGCCGAGGCTGGTTTTATTTACATCTTCAGTATGATTGACAATATCCAACAAAATATGTCAAGTTTTGTCAAAAGATCACTGCAGATGCAGGCCGGGTTTTCCTGCTGGTTTTTATTTGTTTTGCTCCAGGTGCAGATGTAGTGCAGCAGGAAAAACTGCAATATGTGTGTGATTTCTGGAGGCGTTTGGATCGTCACTGGTCACTCCCTCCATTCCTGGAAATCCGCCTTAAAAAAGATTGCCTCCGGGATCTTTTGATATCGATCTGCTCTTGTTTTCTCCACACGAAGGAGAACCAATTAGCTTCTTTGGCCGTGCTGCATGCGGGACCCTTGAAGAAGAAGCATCCCCCCTCAGAAGGCTTTGCTTCACCGCCTAGGAGAAGCATCAGGGAAGCACCGGAGTGAATGCACAACAGAACTGCTAATGCCTTCTTCACAGTGTGTGTTTGATTGACAGCCGTGTTCTGGCGAGGTTTGTCCGCCGCTGCGAGGAGAACACGGGAGAGAAGCAGAAATCGGCATTAAAGCAGCAAATCATGCAAACACATGGCGGGGGGGGTGAACGCACTACAAGGAGAACAGTTCACAGCCTATGAAATGTTTGCAGCCAACATCAAAGATGTTGAGACTCAAATGAACTTTGCTTCCTCTTTGTCTCGCCTCGTTTTTGTAGCCGATGCGGTTGAGATGCTGAAGCGGTCACCGAGCTCGCCAATTCAACTTCCTGACCCTCGCGTTTCCGGCTCCTGCTTCTCACTGGGAATGAATGTAGAGACATTTCTGGAACTTGTTATTGGGTCTGACTTTGTTTTTCTTATTGCTACGTGTAACCGGTCCACCGGTCACATACGCTAATTATGAGACAGAGCGTCTCTTATCTGTCCAGGGGGTGGCCTTTTCCTTGATTTCATTGGCTAATAATGTCCAGGTTGTTGTTTAATACTTTTATTACAGTGATAAATCTTCCTAAACTAATGTGACTGAATCTCAAAGCGTTAAAATGAGAACGCTGCAACTTTTCTCATCTCTAAATTTCTAATTTCTCAAATGTTCATAGCGTAGCTAGCCGATATTTGTTTTACTTTCTGATTTCATCGTCACTCTGGCCGCGCGTCTTTAAGAAATTAACTACAAAACCGGTTCATTTGCATCTATAATATCTTTTATCATTTAAACTCGTATGCTAATGAATACCCACACGGGGTCACGCCCTGTATCTGTCAATCATCTTGGCGACACGAGGACACAACAACAACAGCGCTGAATGAGTGACAGCTCTTGTATCTCGAAGTGACAGAGAGACGCACTATAAGCTGCTGAACTGCAAACAATGAGTGCTGCTCTTGATACTGAGCAGCCTGCCCGATAGTGAAACTGTGCTAACACGCCTGCTCGGCAATGAAACTGTGCTAACACGCCTGCTCGCTAGTGAAATGAATGCCAGTTGGTCACGAGGCGGGGCTGGGACAACATGGGTCAAGTCGCCAAGATGAGGTGTCTGTTGCAAACAGCCGAAACGAAACCAAACAGTAGCGCTTCCATGTATTCCACTCGATGTCGGCCTCCATTCAGAGCAGCGTTGTGCATTCCGCTTTGAAATGTGGCTCTGCAAGACGTTTGAGGCGCCTCGTGCATCCAGGTCGCGCTAATCCTCAAAGCGAACCCAACTTTCATGCTACGGCATGGCCTCGGATGCCTTTGTGCACCGGCCAAATGCCGACGGGTACATTGTGCGTCTGGATAAGATGCACAGTAACAGTGTCAGCACATGATGAGCGGGACGAATCAAAAGCTGCTTCATTGGAATTTGCACAATTCAGACATGCGGCACCTTCCTGCAGGGTCCTGCGGAGGTGGAGGTGCTGGTTTGTGCTTTTCGGAGTTAGCTTGTTTTGCATAACATGGTTCCTAAAAGAGAAAAAGGGAGGAGGAGCCAACGTGCAACCAGAATCCGATTAAAAGACATTTGTGCATTGTATTTTAATGGGTTCTTCCTTGAACCTCGTATGACACCCTCCCAGCGACGTTCCAAGGAATTGGAGCCAGTCTTCTTTCTGTATTGCTTCTGATAAACAGGCAAAACTAATCAAGACCAAAAGCATGACCTCCTTTGCAGAGGCATAAATTATATATCCCAATCTTCATGAGCTTTGGGTTTTTTTTTTTTTACATCTGCCATGCAGCAATCCTTTAAGAAACGAATCCATTTGGGTGATAGGGTGAAAGGAAATTGTCCAATAGGGTTCCATGACAATGAATGATCAAAGGAAAAATACAAGCAACAATTCTGTGGCTTTTAGCCCTAAAATATTTCATATTTAAAGCTAAGTACATAATAAAATGACAAAGTACCAGCAAAGTGCTGCAAAATGTTTGCAATGTATTTCCACTGTTGTGCAATATTGATTGTGTGCCAGCATGCATCAGAACATAAGCGGTATGTGCGAGATCATAATGCAACGCTAGCAGTACTATATATATATATATTTCTCAGCATGTGTGTGTGTGAGTTTGTGTGTGTGTCGTGACATCTAATGTGCACGCGAGCATCTGTACATCCCAGATAAGACTGTCTGGGATAAAAGCCGTTAAATGGACGCAGTGAGACGAGAGCCAGAGACCCGGACAAGACATCAAGACTGCAGCAGTAATGCTACACAAGGATGGATAAAAGAACTCTTAAACAGCATTATCTGCTGCTGCCATTAATTCACCCTCCTGCTCGCTTCCTCTTCCACAAACTCCCACACGCTCCTGACTCTGGCTCACATCTCTAAATCCGCTTTTCTGTTACATTAAGATGAAATAGAGAGCTGGGGGAAACACTTTGACAAAACACGAGACAGAAATAACACGTTGGCCGCTTCCTGTGCATCGGTACACTTGATTCCATTATTACACAACAACAAGATGTGCAGTTTTGCAAACTTCTGCAATATCTTGACGTGGTGATGGAAAAAAAGGTTCAAAGGTTGTTGGGATCTGCAGACCCTCCTCTTCATCTTTACTTCCTCTCCTGAGATCTGATCTGCAGGAAGAGAAAAGAAAAATCCTTTCGTTTCTGGCTGGTTTGTGTATTTTCTTTTCTTTCATGTGAGATCTTTATAAGGAATGGGAAAAATACTTTTTTCATTTGCACACTTGTCAGGAAGAGTCATGTGTAATCGTTCTTTTCAATTTCATGCCAATTCCTCTCACGTTTGGTGACAGAAGAGTGACAGACAACGCTTCGACTCAAAAACCATTATAGAAAAATGTCAATTCAGACATTTTATTATGCATTTATACGATTAAAAATATATATATATTCCACTTTAAACCCATTTCAAGAACCAAAAACATCTGTCCACATGATCACCACCATAAACTGAAATTGCATTGTAAATTGTGATATAAAACTAATATTAGGATACACACAAATCAAGATACAGCATATAAACATAAAAAAACAAGTCTAACCTCCATGACTTTCGACAGTCTCGACACCGGTCTCCACCACCTGGGAGGCCCGCCTATGTCTATCTCTAGTTGCAGCCGTGCATTCAGCCAGCCGCCTCTTTTGATTCCCTCTACCGCTTCGCCAAAGCCTGCAGAACATGTAAGGCGAATGATGGCGAAGAAAGAAAGAGTCACAGCGAGGCTGAAAATACATCGACTCCTCCGTGCCACAGAAATTAGCACACACAAAAAAAATGCTCCTTTCTGGGAAACCGAAGAAGCGGCTGATGATGTCGCCAGATGTTTGGATGTCGGTTCAGCCGCTGCACTCCAATGACTTTTTCCTCAAATCAGAGGCTTTTTATGATTTATTCAGTTTCTTAATTCTGTCATTACACATACAAGTAAAGAGTAACGACATCATTCATTTGTGGATAAAAGGCATTACCGCCTGGGGAGATCCCAGAGCTGCTGGCGGTACAATGGGTTTTCACCCGCCTGTTCAAAAAGGCTTTATCATCGCAAAGCTTTTATGTTGGCGTGTGTGTGTGTGTGTGTGTGTGTGTGTGTGTGTGTGTGTAATGATGACGTAGGCCTGGCAGCATTTTTGCGTGGTGAAACCCCGTCCATCGAAGGTCCTCAGCTGTCGCCGCTGGTCATTACAGCGAATCTCTCCCGCTAATTCCATCCAATTATTAAAATGAAATATTACCGCTGAGTTTATTACCCCGTCGGCTTCCTTGCACATCTTCCAAATGTTCGCTTCTCGTGTTTTTTCCTCGTCCGTTTCGTCCCATAAATCGACAAAGTTACATTTATTACGGAGGTGATTCTGTACGCGCTCGCCACACGGCGACACTCACCTGCATCTGAGTGCGCGTTCGCTTCCGATTATTGAACGAATGCAGTGAATATTATGCTGCGCCATCTGCTCTCTCTGCCGCTGGATGATGAATAGTATTCTGGCACTTCCTCCGTTTCTGTTTATCTCGTTTGTTTGTTTTTTGTCTATTCTATTCCTCACCTCCTCTCATGTCGGTTGCTCCGTCGATGTTGGCAGACATTTTCATTTGGCGGGTCTGCCAAACATTTTGTGACTTTTCTGACTGGGAGTTTTGGCTGGCCGATGAACTGGGAGCCTGGCTGACCACCAAATGTATGAAGGCTGTATTTTGCCTGACAGACTGTACGGAGGGTTAAAAAGCGACTGACGAGATGGCTCATCATGTGGTTTACCAAATACACGAGAACATGAGACTGCATAGCTCTGCCGAGGCTCAACTCTCCCACATGTCTGTTTATCTCCATACAGCAGCCGAATAAAGGTCCGCCTCCAATTATTGCACATTTTGATTTAGCAGATCAGAAAGTACCGGGTTCGAATCCTATCTGTATGGAGTTTGTATGTTCTCCCTGTGTCCGTGTGAGTTTTCGGCCCGGGTTCTCCGGTTTCCTCCTGGTCTCCTGTGACAGCTGCTTCTCTGACACGGCTTGTCCTTGCCTTGCAGTGTGGGCGTGGCCACGGGAGAGTTGTCTGAACACCTGGAGACACACCTGCCAGTCATTTGTCACTTAGAATTGTTTGCTACTTACCGTAAAGATCCCATATTACGGAAAATGAGGACAGAAGAACAGAGTGGATAAAGTTTATTATTGCTCGTAATATTCCGGAGAAAATCTGCAATTTATTTTAGTGTGGGCTAAAATTTTTGAGCCAGACTGCTTTAAGAATCTTGGACAATATAACGCTGGACTTG
Source organism: Brachionichthys hirsutus (assembly GCF_040956055.1). Taxonomy (NCBI): domain Eukaryota; kingdom Metazoa; phylum Chordata; class Actinopteri; order Lophiiformes; family Brachionichthyidae; genus Brachionichthys; species Brachionichthys hirsutus. Next base: position 6,453,864 of record NC_090918.1, read on the forward strand.
GAATAAAACTTTATCTAAAAGACGGAACATCGCCATCTTGTCCGGGAGAGAAGTGGCGGACGAGGCGGCAATTGTGAGTAGTTTAATGTTATTTGCGCTCTCTGCTCGGTTACCTGTGTGTGGCTGAGCTACCTGTTGTAGCTCACTCGCAACAATGCTAAAACTGTTTTCGTGTGTGCTAAAAAAAAAAATGGTAGCGCTGCTGCGCGCTTGCTTGCTATGAACGTCCTTTTGCTTCCGGGTTTAGAGCGTTTCTGGCAGAGTGGTTCGAGACAGAAATGGCGGGCGCTGTCCTGCAGCATCTGTTTGCTATTCTGACCAAAGACTGGCACAGATATTTCATAAAAGTGTTTTGGAACTGCATTGGAACTTGTGGAAAAAGGGTATAATATGGGACCTTTAAACCCTGCTCTGCTAACACCCTGATAATTCGTCTCTTTGCCAACTCGTGCATCTCCTTCATTGTCATTGTCATCTGATCAATAACAGTCCTTTTGTTGTGAGCATTTGTCTCCTTGTCTTTCTATTGGAGAGAAATTCTGTGTCAAGAGGCAAATAATGCTACTTAGGATTGTTTTCCCAGCCTCCAGTTAATCGGGCTGCTTATAAGTGTGTGTGGCCGAATACAATTGAAGTGCTTCCACAGTTTGATGAGTTGCTTATTGCCGCTGTGAGACGACTGCTGAACTGGGCTTGTGTTCTATTCCTTCCTCCTCTTGGGCTGTTCCCTGAAAGTTCTCCCACGTCTGTGGGGATGAAATCTCAGCTGTCATTCATGCATGTGCAGCCTTCATATAATGAACGCGCAGCATTCAAATCGGCCCGTCCTTCATATGCACTGCGGTAAAAAGCTGCATCTTTGTTGGTCAAGCTGACAAATCCTGAACAATTAAATTGCTTTAACTGTTAATGGAGGTGATTTCATCTGCTCTTGAGCTGGATCCGATGCGTTTTACCGCGACGTGAATTTAATTGGAGCCAACGCCGTCTGCAGAGGCGCTGAATCGTCCGTTGTTACCTGTGGGGAAGGTGTCGCGGTGAGAATACTTATCAGCGTTCTGCAGCCTTGACACAATTTGTTTAGACTAAACAGTTTGGGGAGTTTTCATTTCTCACTCTCTTCTCGGTGCCAAACTGTGTTTACGCCTCGAGGCTTCTTTGTGATCTTCCTCTTTCTGCTCCCCTAAAAGCCAAGGTTTGTCTTTACTTTCAAGACGGAAACACGGTCGGAATATTTAACGTTGAATGAATGAATGAATGCATGATGTCACCACACAGCCATCCTGGAGGCGGCTCTTTTTAAAGGGTCTAAACCTTCTGACTTCTGAGCCTCTAAAAACAAAGTAATCACTGCAGGATCGAACCAGATGTTGCATTTTTTGCAAAATAACATTTCTCATTTATCGCCTGTTAAACAGGAGGGAGCAGAAATCGAAGAGAAAGTGATGGATGATTTGGGTTATTATTGGGTGCGTATGCAATAGCAGACTTGAATAAAGCAGAGGGTTACGGGGGGAGTTGAGCTCTGTGCAAGCAGCTATTGAATTCTTAAAAGCGCCGGGCCTTGTCCCATTTAACCTCGCCTGGAGGTGCACAGCCGGCCCTAAAGGCACCTGTCTTCTCCAATTCACAGCACCTGTCTGCCATATTGAATTTTTGTTTATTGTTGTTTTTTTTTACTCTGACATTCCTCTTTCAATTTCACCACCATTCCATTCCTTTTCCCTCCGTAATCACTCTCGAACTCTCATTGCCGTGCCGACGCCTCGAGCTGCTTCTCTCTCTCTCTCCTCCTTTTCTTCTCTTTCTTCCACATTGCCGTTCCTTTGCTCTGCGTCTGCACGGTTTGTGTTAATTTCCCATTGGACAATAACGATGCGGGAACGCATCCTTACGGGGTGACCCAGTCGCTGGCGTGAGCCAAGCAGATACAGAACAAGAAAAGACTTCTCATTACAGCGTAACAAAGCCAGGTGAGGGGAGGTGGGGCTCTGAGCCGGGCGACAATGGGGAGGCTCGCTGTGTGCGTCACTAAGCTCTCAGAAACAGGCAGACAAGCATATCAGAATCTTATTAAGAGCAAGACATGAATTTCTCCCACTAATCCCCGTCCCCGGTGCGCTGCCTCAATGAAAACACATTTGGTAAGAACTCAGCTGTTGATTCCAGCATTTCTCGCACCCCTCCGGTGGTTTCCGCTGGCAGGCTGCTTGCTAAAGCGTTCATTTTGACTTAACTTTTCTTTCTCTGCCTTTTCCTTTCCTGACTCCGTTTGTTTCCCGTTCAGTCGCCCCATGTGAGTGTTTCCGTGGAGGAAACACTCGAGTGCAGACAGTCTCAGCATCTTCTCCATCTCCACTTTTATTTACAAAATTGTTGGAGGCTGAAATCAGAAGCTGAGCAGAGAGCAGGAATTCTGCCCACAGCTGATATGAAGGACAGGGTAAAGGCGGATTACAGCTCTATCATCGCTATCAGATTCTGCTTCGTGCGGGAATAACCTGCAATTCCCGAAAGAAACCCACGTTTTTCTTTTTTTACAAAACAGACACAGATGATGTGCAGGAAAAGGGGAAGATAAGTTAAAATGGTATATATTTGTAGAGGAATATGAACTATGAGCATCGAGAAAGTTTGAAGAGTCTGCAGAGTTCGAGGCTACTTTGCGTTAAAGCATGAACAGCATCAGCAAAACACATTTTGGCTGCATGTTGTAATATTTGCTTCCACCCAGGTGGAGTTATTCTTTATTTTAGCACAATCACATAGTTCAGCTTTCAATCTGCGTGGGCCCAACTCTACATTTCATCCCGTCTCTCCTGCGTTAACGCTTATTTTGAGTTTATTCAGGCACTTATTTATTTCTCTATTTCCGTAAGGGTGCAGCAACTGTTTTAAAAAGGCGCCACATGAGTAGAGTTGGATTGGAGTCAACGGAGCCCCGAGGGCGGGGCATTAGCCTCGTCGACTCACTGGCGAACCTGAACCGCGCTCGCCGAAGCAGTCGTGGTTCCCACCTCACACTGACTCACACAGACAAAGGCCGAGAGCAGAGCACAGGTGATTTATCAAGAGAGGAAGTTCTAAGTGTGAATTAGAGTCAGATCGGTTAAAGATTAATAGCAGAGACCTTTTTTTTTCTTCATAAAACACAGATCTAGGAACGTTGGCAATTAAGGTGTTGGATTTCCTTACATGGCCCCGTTTGCAATATTCAAGAGTCCATCGTGGTGTCGTCTTGTCAGTTCTGCTAATCCCTCAGTAAGGAAACGTTTAATTATTAACACTAGAAAAGCACTCAGAGCACGCAGACCTCCGCCAAGCAGCTCATTCCCCTCCTAATTAGATTTACACCGTCCACATGGTGACCTGGATCATCATCAAAAGGTTCTAAATTGCTCTTGGTATCTTTATACACCAACCATGCAAAGTAAGTGATTTATTAACCCCCCCCCCCCCCTTAATCTGCCCTTAAACATGAATCCGTGTACCGTAGCCGGTTTTACTGCGATAGCCTATAACCCGCCCGGCGACTGTTCTGTTGTCTTTCTTCCATGTGTTACACGTCAAAGTATTAAAATGTTCACTGAGCACCTCTTCTGTTTGTTTTAGTCCTCCAAAGCTGAAGCACCGACCCACTTTTATGATTATTGATAACCTGCGGACTTGATGAGATTGTTCTCAAGCACCGATTTCCTGTTAGTGGCAAGCCGAGCCCGGTGTGTTTTGGGAATTACCCCTTCGGCTAACTTAAAGTCAGTAAACACAATAAAATAAAATAACGAGGCTGTGATGCTTCTCTCTGCTCACATGGGGGATATCTAGCAAAATACTTGGCAACTTCCACATGTGGATGTGGGCTATTTTCCTGAATGCTTAAATTACGAATGTTAGCACAGGGAAATCTCTGCAAAGTTTCTCTTGGTCCCCGTGTTAGAGCAGAGAATAAAATAGTGGGCATTAAAGCCACTGACATAATGGTGCTCCACAATAAAAGAAAACCCGTCCTCTGCAGTGCATAAATAATAAATAAGCACAGTGTCCTACTGATGGAAATGATCCTCATGAAGAACAGGATGTGGCCTCTTGTTATAATAATACTCTATTCCATTGACAAAAGCGTTGCAATACATATTTACATTTACATCTTTGTGATGCTGCGGCTGCCGATTATCATTTTGTCCGCCCGTTTATGCAAAACCGGACCGGAGGTTCTGGAGACGCTGCGTTAGACAGATGGATGCAAATCCATCACTCGGCAGATGGCATGAAATCGTTTTTAGTTGCAGCCTCTGAAATAGCCCACAGCCCCCAAAAGGCCATCTGGGTGCGTGCGGGGTTTCCAAACACAAACCCATCTTTTCATTTGTCATTGACTATCACAGAGTCCAATCCGCACGGAGGTGCGTTTAGGAACCTCTGTAAAGTAGAGGATCAGAGTTAAATATGGATGCACGTGGCCATCACCAAAGGAAAGTAGGTAAGACCAAACTAATCAGGAAGTGGATCTTGATTTGGGGCTTTACTTAATTAAAGCGAGTAGCTACTGTATAGCTCGCAACTTTAAGAGCATCAAAATAAAAATTTGGCATGCAGATTGATCCGTCTCGCCCTTTTCGGTGGCTCAAAGATAGAAAAGTCACAAGCGAGAGTCGTCGGCACCGTGCTGTTCTAGGTCGAGGCTTCTCACGGATGCCATTGCCGTCTCCTCTTCGCACCGTGGTGTCAAATTACTCTGTGGAAAATGTCAGCTTGCTTCTTGCAGTATACTCGGTGACATTTCTGTCTGGTCTGAGAGCTTCCTGTGGCGACTTTTTCCATGCCTGTTGTGCAGATGAAATTGAAATTGGATTCTTATTAGGACTCACAAATTAAGACGCATCCTGGCTGTCACCCTCGCGCTCCAGTCGTAATGCTACGTCATGCTAACAGGTTATTTAGATTGGTATTGATTTTTCTCAAGAAATACACACAGTTTTACGACTGCCGGGTAGGCAAAAATACTGCATAAACAGGAAGTGAAGTGCATTTCCTCCTGCTGCTGTCAGTCTCTCGGTGCCGACGGGGACAGACGGAATCTGTGCTCAGTCAAACTTAATTTGACACAACTCCCATGTGTTTAAACTCTGCTCCAGCAAACGTCGGCGCCCCCCCTGACCACAGTAAATCGAATCCTCGCAGCAAACGGTCCCCGATTGCCGCCAGTTATGAAGCGCCCAGGTGTTCGTTACTGACTTTCAATCGGACCCGTTTTGGGGAAAAGAGGAAAATGAGATTTCAGTCTGGAGTCCGGGTTCCGCCATGATTTGAGTTCTTGGTGATTTATCTGGTTAATGAATGTGGTTAAATCTCAGTGATGCATGTTGTTGTTTTGAGTTCCCTGCCTTTCCCTGTCGGTTCTAAATTATTTTATCTGTCCAATGAAAACCACGCATATTTCAATTTTATTAATATTTATTTTATTAATATTCCAATAGCTATAATTTCCCGAGGGGATTCTTAAACTATTCTGATTCTGAGCTGCATCATTCATATGAGATGAAAGATTCTAGTTTTCCTTTATGGATGAAGAACATTCTTGGAAATGCTTGTGAATCATTGATAATGTGATGCAAAAAGAATGTCAGGATCTCATTAAATATGATGAATTGCTGTTGCCTCCCACTAATTGCTTCCCTCTAAGTATTGCATAGTAACAACAAACATGTTAACACAACATTAAAAATGCTCTCAAACTGCCTTTATGTTTGCACAACACTGCGGATTCCTTCTCGTACCATGCATATGTCCATCAAATGGCACGTTGAGCAAAACAGGAAGAAAATATATATTTATCCTGATTCTAGCAGGATCCAAGGCTCCATGCCCACACCTCCTGCATGATGTTGGAATTTCATTACGAATTCATTGAATCATTTCCGAGATTCCTCATTAGAGACGCTGCGATGGAACGAGAGAGCGAGGATGGCCCCGTGATCCGATACCGGCAGAACGACAGATGCTCCCATGAAGCTGTAGTTTAAGCACGTGCACACTCGTGCACACAGGGGCTTCTGATCGCCTCCTGCCTTGGTGGAGACTACTCTGTCTAAATACTTTTAAAATACGATGTAATTAGTTGTCAAGTTGCACCTTCCTTGGGCTTCGCTTTGCTATTTAGAGGAATGGCGGGATTCCCGTATGGTGACACGTTTGTTATTTTTCCTGACAAAAATGTGCCTTTACCGTTCTTGTGTGCACAGCTGGCAGTGGAAGAACACACAGGTGGGAGGTTCACTCTGACAGGAAGTACAAAGGAAGTTGTTGGTGTTTGGATGCTCGGATTCCCATCTGCTTCTGTCGCTTCGCGGACACAGCGAGCAGACATACAGCAGCAGCATAATAATGACGATGATGCAGATGAACCGTTTTAGTAAATCACCCCCACCACCAGATGCATTTAAATCTGCATAAAACATTTACATTTGATGTAACTGAAGCAGCAAAGCCGGCGCTTGTTTGAATGTGTGTATAAATTAACAAGCATTTCTTGAAATGTCTGTTTACTCAGATGTTTGTTTGTTTTTAATTGTATGAAGGGAATTTCGTAAAGTTTTAGACATATTTGCAGCCATCCGGTAAAACAGACTGTTTGAAATGCTGCAGCTTCAGCATTAGCATGATTATGTGATACCCACTATAGTGAGGCTCCTCTCAAAAGAAGGTAAAAATGAATGTCACGTTGCGAGCGCAGCCTGGCATTCAGTTTGAATATCACTCGCCTCGTTCTTTCTTTAGTTCTTCGTCAGTCCTTGAAAATGTGGACACACACACAGCTTTCTTTGACATTTTTCTACTGAGATTTGTCTAATTTTGAGTCGGGAGGGAGGGGGGGGGGGCATCTGTGTTAAATCGACTTTTTAATTCACACATAAGCATATATAAACGACGTAAAGGGTATTAGTCTTCCTCATGTATGATCCATGTGATGCAGGTTCTCCCCACTCGCATGAGAGTTGGGGTGAAGAATGATCCTTTTAATGAGATTGGACGTTCTGGATTAAAACCTTCTGTTCTACTGCAAGGTGTTGTCGAAACCCCAGCGTCTCCCCAGAGTTTGTTCCTCAACCCCCGATTCAATCTTTATCACTGGAACAGGTGGGTCTTATTGCCACTGGGGCGACTTGCAGTAGAGATTGAAATGAATTGATGTCTCTAAGTGATGCTGACACATCAAAATAAATACACATCATTTTCGGTTGACAGTCAGATTCCAATAGATATGATGTAAAAATACATTGCCTTATATTGTACATTGTACCCCCCCCCCCCTTTTTACATTTAACAGAGAAAAGCCAAACTAAAGTTCCTCGGAGAACATATTCACAGAATACATTATGCATTCAGCGCGGCCTGAAGGTTGGTTGTAAAACAAGAAGAATGATTCTCCTTTTGTGCTGTGCCTCCTTCTCAAGTCGTCAGTTTTATTTATACAGCCCAAAATCACAAATTACAATGGCCCAGTGGGAATTATGAGCCGTACAGTATGACATGTTCCTCTATTACTAGACTGTCAATACAAGAAGGCGGGAAAAAAATAACTTAAGGGGGGGAAATAAATAGAAGGAAACTCATGGAGGCATCGACTCGGATCCAATATGCAATAAGGCAATGACAACCAGGAAGCAGAAGTGCTTTAAGTCAACCAAAAAAAAGGCCATTTTATTATCTACTGTTTTGTCAGTTTGCAAAATTAATTCCTGACCACGTTGCACATTTGCATTTATTCTCGTTGTCGTGACTCCTGTCAGGACTAAAGTTTATTCTTTAATCCGGTCTATGTCCGTGTTTTGGAGGATTAACCTCGTCTGTCTTTGCAGAGCATTCAAGCACATCCCTGCACTCAATCAAGTTCATCCACTTCACCTGCGTTTTCTCCACCACCTGCAGCCCATCTCTCGCTCGGCCGCCGCTCTGCATACACTCTGCTCTGGCGCGAGTTCCCCTTCCTGACTAATGTGGGAGTGGGAGGGAATGAAGAGGCTGAGACATTGGCTGAGAGGGCTTTAAAGGAGGAGAGGGTGGACGTGTGTTAAGATTAGCAAGACAAAGAGCTTCATTTGGGAAAAAGTGAATCAGTTGTGGCAGGCTTGATGGGATGAGGAAGAAGAGGAGGATGAGGAGGAGGAGGGGGGTCGGCACATCAAGATTCAAGACCTTTGTCATGTACACGGCGAGCCTTTCTATTTCAAACGGGCTGACCTTGTAGGCTTGTTGTTCAAGCACCGAGTCGGATCAAATCCTTGTTAACTCAAGAGTGGAAAGCGAATGAAGTCAAGGTGAGGGCTTCCTCGCCGCCCTGCACGGCCTTGTTTTTGTTTTCCACTGCTTAATGGTCCGGCGGGCAATCAAGGCTTCAGAGGAACAATGGCTTACTCCATCTTGGTTCTATCTGGCTGACATCTTGGGTCCTGGGGGGGGTTAGCTCCCCGAAAGTTGTTTGTTCTCACAGTCACGCTGTGCGACTGTTGGAGACTCCTGGAAACAAGAGCAGAGAGAGGACGACAGGATTGAGCAGGAGCCGTGGGTGTCACTCGGGACCAAAGGGACAGAAGGGAATGGGATTTTATTTGAGGATTAACTTTAAATTGGTGCTAAATCGATCTCATTTATTCACCTCTGCCCCCCACGCAAGAATACCACAGGCCCATTTCCTGTAAACAGAACTTGGATTGGGTTGAAAAGGCGCCGGCGCTATGCTGCAGCTAGCACCCCGCTGCAGGTAAATTACTGCCCGGAGGTTGTATGAATGGTTTAAACCGCTTCCAGGCAAATCGTTTCTAATGAAACGCTTGTCTGTCAGGACTTTCCTTTTGAGCCATACGTTTACAAAAGGCTCAAAAGGATCCGTCAGAGGTTCTCGCCCTCGCTGAAATACAACTTCATGGGAAGTCATTTGAATTCTCCTTTTCATAAAAATAGGAGTCTTCAAATGTTTCATCTAAATTGTTCTGACGTTTTCCTCCAGGTTACTCACAAATGTTCACCGACAGTCCAAATGGTTTTCTGGCCTTGGGTCGTGATCGGTCTTTAATCGCACTTCCTGATACCCAGTAAATCCGATTTATATGGTGGCTGCAAGGATGGGAGTTGAGTTCAGGTTGTTTTACCATTCAATTTATCCCTAACATCGGGGGGGGGGGGGGGGGGTGCAACTTTAAGGTGTGTTTACAGGCTCATCCGACTGATCCCATTTGCGAAGTTTACATCAGGATGGCGCTGGAGTGCTTCTGGAGGTCACAGAAAAGGTCCAGACTCTAAACCAGTAGCAAACGAGCCACATTCTTCGCTCTGGCTGCTCATTGTATTCACGCATGGTAGCATCCGACCATTGGAGGAGCAGTTCCAGTTGAGGCGCCGCCTAAAACGTGCATTGCTGTCTGCAACCAAAACATGAGCGCTGCCTGAAGAGCAGAATCATCATCATTCATCATGCAGCCGCTGTCTGCAGCTGCATTAGCGCTCCGGCACGGCATAAGGAATGGCGGCTCAGCGGTTGAGGGCTGTCACCTCACGGCTCGAGTGTCATCGAGTTGATTCATGGCTGACGCGGGCAGAGCGCCGCGCCTCATCGACTGCAGGTCGCTCTTGCTGCCCGATGGAAACTGGCTGCGGTGTGTTCAGGCATGTTTAGATAGTGCTGTGAGAATCCTGCAGATTCCTCCGGAGTATTTTGAGCAAAGGCTGAGATTCGTCTTTCCATGCATCCGACCAATGGGTTGCGTTTCCCTTTTACTTCACCCAGACGTATTTTTTTCGTTTGAATTAGCAATCAAAATAGATTTCAGCATCCTTTTCCAATGTGTTTGGGTGAACTTGCATTGATATCCTGTCACTGCCTCCATCGTCCCGCGTTGAAGCTGTGGCTTTTATTGCATTTTTCCTTCTCCCCCACGTCACACTCACTTGTAGACTTCACTGTATTTGCTTTTGCAATGAACGAAGGTTTCCCGTTCGGTTTGCTGTGGAAAGTGAAAATGCGTCCGGTTGGAATAAATCAGTTCAAGAGCAACTGAATGTTTCATATTTGAATGAAAGTAATCAATTCTGGATGTGAGGAAATCACTTTCTGTCTTCTACAGAGGCGTTGTGGTTACGTTTTGCATTTATGCTGTATTATTGATCCCCAAAAGGTCTTAATTTAATAAGCTGTATCAGAACACAAAGTATAAATGAGAAAGCATCCACACTCGCTGGCTCAATCACAAAGGATGCACAATGCAGTGTAGAACTTCTAATCAATATTTTCATTGTTGGAAGTACAGCTGAGGTTTATTTCAGCGGGGGGGCAGTGTAAATGAGCATGCTAGCATCTGCACTTTAATGCTGGACACTGAAAAACTAAGCCTGTTGAGAAAGTTTTACACAAACTGTGTGCATTTAAATCCACACTGAGGATTTTAGAGTTAAAAACAAATAAGGGAACAAATTTGTGGAACCAGTGAAGTCGCTCGAGTGTGGAGAATCAATTTGTTTTCTGAAGACGGTGAGATGTGCTGCAAGTGCATCGAAACAAAAGGACAAAATCTGGCTGCATGCAGCTGGTTCTGTGTATATCTGCGTTTGCATAATGAAAATATGGGCCTCTGAGGAATATCTGCAAGACGGCACAGAGGTTTCTCCATTGTTTGGAAGATTAAGAAGTTTTACCGTCAGTACGAGGAATAAGACGGCACCCGAACAGGGTGAAGGAATGTTAGCAGGCTGCACACAAATAGCCCTTTTGTATTCTAACTTTACGTAAATGTCTCTGAAAGAATCTGCTCCGAATGCACAACGTCCGCAACGCCGATCGCTTTGGCTTCAGCAGACGGAGGGATTTCCTGACTGGGTGTGTTTTTAGTATTAAGCTGCCACAGGTGTTCAATCGCATTCGAGCGGAAACATTTTAATCCTCGGTGAGTTTAATAGACTAAAACGCTCTTTAGCAGCTGCCATTGAGAAGGCGGCTCGGATGCGTTAGCTGTAACTCACTAACATGACGTTCTGTCGGCGGTAACAAAAGGCAGGGTGACGAAGGGCCGAATTGTGGCCACTCAGCTCTTTAAAGTTGCCGACTGGAGTCCATTGCGGGGGGGGCGTCTCCTGCTGTTATTTGCGCCATATGGGCCGAGTACTAAAACTCCTGAGTCAGGGAGAAAGGGAAGATGAATGGAAGCAGCGAAAGCAAAGGTGGTGGAGACAACAGAGGTTTGTTGTTGTTTTTTGTGCCACGGCTTCAGAGGAGAAAAATAATTCACCTCAAGCAGGTAGCTGAGGTTCGCCTCGCCAAACCGTTTCTCACAAAGTTATTTAGAGTGGGACAGATAAGACACTTTAGCCAAACACGGCCTCTCATAGGTAAGAAAGTAGCTCATATTTTATATTTCCCATCGGACTCGTCGTCACTCAGTCCAGCGACCGACCTGCAGGTTGAAGTGTTGATGTAGGATGAAAGGAGAACCTTGTAATTCAGGCTGTTTCTGGATTGTTTTTTTCCCAAGCCATGAATTTAGATTGTTGGAGCGGTAATGAGAGGGAAAGAAAGCGTAATGACTAAATAAGTTGATGCGGATTCCATTTATCTCACTTTTTACAAAAATAACACAATTATGCACCAACAGTTCAAGTTGAATTTAAAAGCAGAAGCCAAATGGGAGTCGGTGTCGCTGCTCATGAATGAGTCTGGTATATGAGAATTGAGTTTCTAAAGAGAGAAATGTACCTTTTCTAATACACAACCTGCAGTGTTAAAGTCTAAGTGACGGGACAGTCGAATGAAAAAGGGAGCAGCAGCAACTGATTTGTGGGACAAGCTGGCTCTGCTATCCGGATATTCTGAGCAAATCGAGATATTTCATCTTCTGCTTTGCTTTATTTAATCCGTCTCCCTTCATCTCCTAAAGTATAATGGGTTGTGATTCCACATGACTGCGCTTCTTTATTCAGCCCCATTAGAAGGTAGCCCTTAATAAAACGCATCATACATTCATTGTGGTGATAAATTAAAGCAATGCAACAGAATTTATTACGCTTGGAAGGAAGAAAGGACCAGGCGGGGCAATTTGAAACCAAATCCAAATGAGACGTGTGACCCCACAAGGAGTGAGGCGCCCAATAAAGCTGCTGCCGCTCAGAGGCGGCGTCTCCGGGGCAACCCTGGGGGCAATTGATGTTGAATCCTTCCTGAACGCTAGAGGTGTGATGGTTGGGTCTTTATTTGTTGAACCGTGCTTCTTTAATATTCAATTGTTGTCATCGTGGAGTCGATGCCAACCGCCGCGTGTGCGTCGACCGCCACGACGCGTGAAGCGAGGTTTAAAATCCTCTGCAGCCTGGGAGAGGACGGTCGAAAGCAATTTAAACCGTTTCAGTTTTACATCGGGGCGATCGTGGCTGACGTTCTTCAGCGCGGTGATTAAAGACTGGCGAGAAGCCAGGCTGCATTTATATTTGTCTCGGGGTTCGAAGCTGATGAGAGCGGGGTGAGCGCTCTTGAATAAATAAGTCGATGCTCGTTCACACGTCGGCTCCCGTTTCACACGAAGACTCCGCCAAGAGCAACGCGGCGCGGCTCAGAGGGATGACAAATTGGCCTCTGATTGCAGGTCTGTGGGCAAACGCCTGACCCTGTGAGAGACAATGCAGTCCATCCACTCGGCTCCTCCGAGTAATGAGGGCCTCGCTGAACCAGTGGACCTTCACTTCCTGCACCGTTACCTCCTCATGAACATGAAGCGTGGCGAGCAGAGAGAGCTTTCAAAGTGAGGTCCCGCGAGTCCTTCCAGGGTCCTGGCTTCCAGAGGAGTTCTCAACGCTAGACCATTTTAGCTCATTAAATCTGAGACGCCTGATTAGAATCACCAAAGGCCGCGTTACTGTTTAACTACATGCTGCATGCAATCATCCCCTAAGCGACACCGGATGTTTCACGTTTCATTTGTGATTCTTACTCGTGTGCCTTTCCAAGAAATTAACGCAAAGCTACTTCTTTTTTTTTTTTGTTGGTTGCAAAGGCAGCTTCGTCCTGACGAGCGATTTTCCTCATCAGTTAGCGCGTATGGGTGACACAATACGCTGCAAACGGTTAAATACTACTACGCTAATTGACTCTCCAAGACTTGTATCAGCACGCCATTCAAAGGCGGGGGAGGGAGATGACTGGTCGACCGTACGGACAATGCAGCTTTCAGCATTTAACAAATGCAATGAGAGAAATGCATGCAAGATATTATACTTCAAGGACAAACAAAGTATGGAATGAAAAAGTTATCTTTAAGCAGGTTTTTTTTTTTACTGTAGATATGCATTAATGTAATACAGGCTGTTAAAGGCGCTCTTGCAAAGAGCTTATAACCAAATGTAGAACACAGAGATGGAGATTAGGAGAAGAAGCAAGGGAGAATTTATTCCCGAATGCATGTTAATTTTTGAGATGCGCGAGCAGAATGTGAGTCATAGCGAGGAGAGGCAGAAGAATTGGCCATGGGGAGCTCCGGAGGGAGTTGAGGGAGTGGGGAGGTTTACAACATATAAAGTAGTTTCCAGGATTTGCAGGGGGGAAAGGTGCATGGATGCAAAGAGATTTGGGTTGCAAAGTCTTGTACAGGAGTTGACGCCTGTGTTCAGAGCGGTATACGATTAACATAGCATCAACTGTCCACCTGCGCACCATATTTCCATATATCTGAAGTGTTTCATTGGCTCGAAATGACACTGCTTGGCGTGTTGGACGATGTAAAAAAAATAATAATATCTTGTTCTATCAATACTCTGGTTTTTGTGTGGCTACTTGTGCAATCAGGGTTTGCCTTCCTTCAAAAGCCTGTCAGTATGGCAGTGGAGCTTGTCTGCCTGAGCGATACAAATACTAATGAAAGGGGGGGAAAAGATGAAGCTACGGTAATGTTGTCGAAAAACAACCAAAGCAGGGAGGGAGATGGCGTTCCCCGAAAGTACGAAGTGGTCCACCGCTGGCGGTTGATTAGCGCGGCTCTCTTTTATCACCTGCCGCATTACTCTAGTCTCTGTTCTTGCTTCTACTTGAGATATGATTCAGCCCAGAAATGCAGATTAGAACCATTTTTCATCGTCACTTGAAATTGGACATGTAATAAAAGAGCCACGTCGTCGTCCCCGCCACGCACACACCCACCCGCTAGTACCGGTTGGTTAGCATTGAGAATATTAAACGTCAACCGTACAAGCAGTTGTCAGTCTTAGGCTCTTTGAGGCGCCGACTCAAAATGACACGACACGAAACAGTTGTCAGAGAACGTGTTTAATGTTCAGCAATCTGTGAAGGAGCTGAAAACGAAGACTGGGTGTGCAGAAAGTACACAATCTGAAAACGCTAGAGTAGTACTAGCTAGAACCCAGACAAAACACTAATACTTTGTGCGATACGTAGTACGGCTAATTTAGCCTGGATATTATGAGAAAAGGTCACGTGGGTCATTAAAACCCAAAGCGCCTTTCATCTTTGGAGTGCTCAGCTCGCGTCATGACAATGTGCCCTTTAGATCGCTTTGGATCGACTGACCAGCTGAAGCAGGACGCTCGCCGACTGCGCCGCTAGCAACACCAAAACAGGCGGTGAGGGAGGAGGGGTGCAAACCAATGTTAGGCCTTCAAGTTCAGGTTCCACCTGGCGGCGCTGGATTCCGTTTTCCCCGAAGACAAGAATGCCTTTCAACGCCTTGACAGTTTCACAAAGTAAGCAGGTTGCATTAATGCGTTGCTGCACCTCTACTGCAGCAATGTTGCTGTTCGCTAAGCTGTCCCCACCGCTAATGGCGTAACGGCCAACTCTATGGCCTCTTGCTGTCGAGCGAATCCCAACGACACCGACAGAATTCTATAATGACTTTAAAAATAAGAGTGAAAACCTCTCTCTCTCTCCGCCTTCGGACTCGATATCCCACCCCGGCAGCGTATTAAGGTGGATTTAACTGAGAAGAAAGTGTGGGAAATCTAATGCATATCAAGTGAAGAGGCATGCTGACACTGTGCATTGTACTTGAACGTACCCAGCGTAGAGCTGAGGCGTCTGGGGAAAGGTGAAGGTGAGAAGACGATGTGGAGACAGAGGTGGAGACAGTAAGCAAATTGGGCTTCAGAGAACCAGCGTGAGGTTATTTTTAGCAATCAGGCCCGTTGTGATAGACTAGAGGCTTTATGGTAGAAGTAGCATGGACGGTTTGCAAGTGCTGTGCGACATTTCTAGCATTTACACCACATTGCTCCGATCCCCATTGCCATGGAAATTCATTAAATTCCTGCGGACTTCGCCGATCTGAATGTGAACAGCGTAAGATAATTCCAGCTTGCTCGCCTGAGATTTATTATTCAGTCCTCATGGGGTCGAAGCTGGAATCTTCGTGGCTCCAGACAGTCTTTGCCAAAGGATGTAAAAGGCAGTATTTTGAGTTTGAGAATTTAAAGCACTTTTTTTTACCATGCATGTCGTAAAAAAACTTACTTATCTTACTTGTCAATTCGTTTTAATAGGGATGTCTACAGCTGCTGCGTGGCGCATTAAATTATACAGCACTCTGAAAAGCATACCTTCCATTGATTTCAAATGGCCTGCGGTTTCCCCACGCGGACTGTTTTCTGATGATTCTTTGCGAGGTGGAAAGAGTTGTCAGTCGGATTGACATCCTCTCCGGGCTCTAAACGCACACGCTCTAAACGGGCGTGTCTTCCGCTGCACACATTACTGTGTCCATCCTGGCGGGGCATTTCACCGATTTCTGCTCCTTATCTGTTAACTCGACTGGAGAAAGGAGGGAGAGGAGACTTTTCTACATCCCTGCTCCTCAGGACCGCTCCATCGTCCTCGCTCACGGCCCGACAGAGTGGAGAGGAGGTGCCGTTTACCTAATTTTCTACCTCCGTTTTAGCTCCAGCGCTCCAATTCATATCAAGTCATCTCTGTGATTCACTTCCATCTTCCGTTCTCATTAGTCCCCAGTGATCCTCTAGCATCTTGTCTCGCTTTCATATATACCTGCCAATAATTAAATAAGGAATGCAAGTAATCCCTGATAAATTTCAATTTGATGAAATCATGAAAAATGTAAAATCCAATATGGCAATAAGCTTAACTATCCCCGCCGATGAGGTCACTGTTTCCAGCCTCACATTAATATTTTGAATTAACTTTTTTGTTTTACTTTGCACTTTTTTAAAGAAAAAAACCCAATTTTATTATTCAAATCAGAATTGAATATGAGGTTCTATGCGTCTTGACAATAAAGGAACGTAGCTGTCCTGCAATAATGGGATTTTACCACCAGGTAATTAAATTTGCAATCTCTGAAGTTATTTGAACATATAAAATGCAATTATGGCTGCGATAAGTGAACTTGGAGGTGCGTTTAAGGTCGAGTCTAACTTGATCAAGTGTTGCCGTCAAGCATATTGGGTATTTAAAATCTTACATTTCACTGGCTCAAACTTCTACTTTAAAGGACGTGTTTAAAAGTTTTACCTTCTGTCCCTGTGTAATACCTCAGCTGCTCTCATTTCTAGAGCACCAGATCATAACAGAAAGTTGCCTCAAGGCACTTTACAGGTGTAGCAGGGACAGACGGAGCCCAACTTGACCCACAAGAGCAAGCACTTTGGCGACGGAGGCGAGGAAAAACTTCCCTTGAACAGAACCCAAGACTCACGGTGGGCTGGTCCGGTTGGGTTGCGAAAGAGAGACAAAGGTAGAAAGACAAAGAGACAATGACAGAGATTTAGAGAAAGCAGAGATATGAACAGAAAGTCCTCTTTAGCTTCTTTACGTGAAGCTCAATGCCCGATGGGTGTAGAGCCATTCGTCTCAATACTTCATCGTGTCGCATTCATAAAATATTCATGTGTGCTGCAGGTTTTCACATGCATCCTTTTGTATTAATGTTTTTGACAAGAGAGACTTCTGGGTTAAGATGGGAAAACTTTGCTCAACATTTTGTTCCATATGCAGACTCACTTTCTACTCTGGTGCAAAAGTACGGGAGCGGTGGGAAAGCCTTGATGCATAATTCACCACCATCTGTCCACAGCGCATGTTGTGTAATAAAAGCTGTCTTGTACCCTCTTCTCTTGCTTGTCTCCATCTCTCCCCCTCCTTCTCTCGCTGCTGTGGACTCCTCGCCTCTAATTGTTGCTTATTTCCAGCAACCTCTCGCACTCTGCTCCGGTTGCTGTCGGGCAGGCTTTGCCTCGTTCACGCCTCTCGCCTCAGCGTTGGCCGTATCCTGCCGCATTTGCATGCATTGCGTTCCCTGTGTTGCACTTTTCCTTCTGCCACCCACAGAATAGACTCTGCCATTTCACATTCTCTTTCTGCCTTTCTGTCATCTTTGGATTTTTGCTTCTTCAGCTCGCTCCCCTCGGTGCGTCGCTGCCGATGACACCCCATGTCAAAACGCCTGCTAGTAGCGTCGCGGCTCGAAATTTGCATTTTGTAGAGTTTGTCATGAGTAAAGTCTAGGACTGTACTGGGGGGGTTCCATTACCTCACACCAAAGCCGAGGCAAGACGAATGCAGTGCAACAAATGGCGTAATCTGTGTTCAATATCACAGGAGGGGGAAAGTACAACTGATATTTAACGTGAACTTTTTGATTGCTTGTACATTTTAGCCTCTAAGCTGCAATCGGCTGCGCCGTGTGGTTTGGGCGTTTTGGGCGCATGCTGAGATATTCCTGCTGCTGTGGATGAATTCTTGCCAACCAATTCCTGGTTGGTTTGAGAATGCATGCATCCATTTCATCGTAACCGCCTGCAGTTTAATTTTATATTTTTCAAGTGAACATTTTGTTAGGACCGGCCGATTCCTCAGTCGGTTTCTCCGGTCGTCCTAGAGTTGGATTTTCCCTCTTCTGGGTAATTTTTCACACCGAGGGAATAAATATTTATTCTCTGGCCAGTTCTAAGCCCAATCGTTTAGAGCCAGAGAGGCCAGGAAAGGATTCATCTCTCCAATCGCCAAGGCTCGCATTTTATTGCTTGCTTTATAAATGCACGTTTCGATGCATTGCGCGGAATGCAGAATTGCCCTAATAGATCAACAATGAAGAATTCCCAGAGAAGACCCCCCCCCCCCCCAACACTCTATCTTCTTTAAACCAATAGCTCTTTGCCTGTTTTAGTTAAGTCAGTGTTTTCCTCTACATCTTTCTGGGTCTGTGCGATACATCGGGGTGAGCCGCGCTGCTCTGGATTGAAGGAATTAAAGGGTCACGATAAAGCACAGACCACATATATATTTAAAAAAGAAACAGGACAAATATCCTAGCATGTCCTTGTCTGACACACAAGGTCAGATTTGGGACACTCTGGCCCTCAGAGTGTGAGCTGTGAGATTACAGTGTTTACACATTGCCAACTATCGTCCCCAGGGTGAGTCGTAAATGATGGGTTTTTTTTTATGCCTTCACCAAACTGTCTTGGTGGGTAATAAGCAAGCAGACTGCCCTTCCAGTTCCATCCTGACCACGTTTTTGGTTTACGGCGAGCACTAAGGGGGGAATTAATGGAATATGGCGTGATGATATTCCGGACATGCAGAAAGAGAGTTGCCGGAAAAGTGAGAAGTGCTTGAAATTTAATGAGCCATGCCCATGAGCACATTCCACCGCCTTACAGTGAATGCAACATGAATTTGGAAATTTGGAAAAGGTCAGACGGCGCAAATCGACAGTGTATAGTTTGACTGGATCCATTACATTCCTCCAGGACTCGTAGCTACCGGTCAGTTATGTGCAATAATTCACCGTCAAGTCTCCCTGCCAAGGGGAGGTGGAGCTGCTCCACGTTCTAAGAACTTCAAAGGAATTTAACAGAAGGACCTTTCTGCAGAGCGAAGCGTGCATCACGAATACGAAGCTCGGTCACATCCTTAATTCTTTGAGCACTGTCCTCTCTATTAACCCCGAGAAGGGCGGTTTTAAGTTCAGCCTCGGACATGCTTGATATTTGTGCAGCTACGCTTCAGCAAATGTGATTGCAAACATCCACGTAAGCAAACACGCAGGTAAATTGCAACACCTGCTCGGCACGAGAAGGTGATTGGGTAAGCAGGATGGAAATGATGAGGGGGGAGAAACAGCAGATGTTTGCAGGGAGTGGAGCAGAGACCAAGGAATAGAATCAGGAAGTAAAAAAATCCTCTTAAGCGCTGCGCTCTCATGTGTACCGCTGCCGTTTCAGATTTTATGTTGCAGGGCGAACACGAAAGGGCGACCTCGCGCTATTATAATCTGTAGTGGTGGTCGTAAATTATAGGATTTAAAATGCACACACACACAAGTATTCCACCCAAGATTGTGGCGCTGTGTATGGGATGGGAGTTGGAGGTCTTTCTATCTTTTTTAGACCGTGCACACACACACACACCATTAAGCCATACATCGGAAACTATAGCTAACTGAAGTCCATTGAACTTCATTCAGTCGTCTCCATTTAAGTCCAGGCATGCAGAATGAACACTTCGGTGCCAATCCCAGCTTCATCGTGCACCAGCCGTGTTGGCTCCGACGGAGATTGTTGCACGGAAACTTGTGTTTTCCGCGCAAATGCATCGCACACAACGGCGCACGTTCCCTGGCAAAATCGCACAGGTTCCGTCCCTGCGGTGAAATTAGTGTGTTCCACATGGACGGGCCTTTTAGCATTTAGAGGGAGAGTAAAGAGGATTGTGCGCCGAGGAGCTTTGACATCTGTTGGGTTGTAAAAGGGAACAAGTTGTCTTGGTGGGCAGCCAGAATCAACTCATTTGAAGCCAGGTAGGAGCCAGCCAGCGACAGAAGGCAGGCGCGTATACGTGCTTTGAAAGATCATGGATATTGTTAGAATAATAATAAAACGTGTCCCAGCTGCTAAAAAAAATCTTCTTTCAGATGACGCCAGAGTTTCATTGATTCCAAACGTGGTTTCAAGTTTTCAAGGTTGATGGCAAAGTTGAAAGTTGTTCAGTCGAAGAAAAAAAAGTATAATAGAAATATATTTTAAGGTGTTAGCTGTGGATTTTTTTATTTCAGGAGGACAATCGATACTTGATTCACAACTAGGATAAAAGAAAAGCGGAACGGTGTTCAGGCGAGCGCAGAACTGCACCAAGGCCCGACGGTCTTTAATCGAGTCTGAAATCAAACTCATAGCCGTGTAACCGCGTTCGCAGGGTGGATCGGCCCCCCTACGGAAACGTGTTCAATCATTTATGTGACTCTGAACACACTCATAGATGCAAATCTCCTAAATATCAAGATACAAATGTAAAGAAAATGCTGAAAAACGCTTAATTTAACCATTTAAAAGACGATTTAATAAATGTTTTTCTTCCGTTCCCTAAATCTAAAGGGAATCAGTAAAAATATTACAACAATGGAGACGGAGCCACATCAAGTCCCTTTTCCTGGGGTGACGTACAAATATGTTTATCAATGGCTCTAAAGATGAAGCGCTGCATCAACACATGAAAAGTTCTCCCTTATCTCTTAATCCCGGTATTTCACTCCTCACTGTCCAAATCTGCGAAGGCCAATGTTTAAAAAAATCTATACATGTGTAGGTTAGTTCCAAAAATAAATGGCATGCTAATGGTTGGACACTGCTCTCGTTTGACCCAAAGAACTGTCCCGGCTTGATAATGTTCATTTCTTAAAGACTCATCCATTTCCGAAATGATTCAAAAGGAATTAATTAATGGCAGAGAGCGAGAGAGCGAGAGCGAAG
This sequence comes from Brachionichthys hirsutus, assembly GCF_040956055.1. NCBI lineage: Eukaryota > Metazoa > Chordata > Actinopteri > Lophiiformes > Brachionichthyidae > Brachionichthys > Brachionichthys hirsutus. Next base: position 6,474,615 of record NC_090918.1, read on the forward strand.
GAGCGATAACTCCTCCAGAAGCCATTCCTCTTCTTCAGAAACTATTCTTTGATGTCACTTTTATTGCCCTTTGTCTGTAATTATTGCTGTCGCTTTATTAGCAGGCAGCACGCTACTTCAAAAGGCGGTACAGTCACAGAACGCTTCAATAATCCCAACCATTAGAAATGGCATTTTAAAGCCGGGCAAAAGGGCCGCTCTAATTGCAGCTACAGCGCAATCATTGCCTTGGTTACCCTTTTCCTCTCGCTTTAAACTGTCCTCCTTTGTTCTGCTTTCCTTGTTTTACCATATTTTACACATCTTCGTCTACCTTTTGACGCTTTTAACGCAGCTGAGGTCGCCGGCCGCCACGCACACAGGCGTTCGAACGGAAGCCCACATTTCCAAAAAAAAAGCCATTTTAAAGGAGACCTATTATGAAGAACTCACTTTTCCCATGTTTCTGCACTACTATTACGGTGGCAAAATAAACCAAGTGAATCCTGCGTAGTTCTGTAATCACCTATTGAAAAGCATCTGTCAAAGATCTCCCCCCCCCCCCCTGTGATGTCACAGAGGGGGGACGTGCACATTCATTGTATTGAACTCTGTGGGGAGGTTGGCACGGTGGCAGCTTTTTGTGTTTTGTTCTGAAGTGCTCCTCGAACTTTCAGTCTGCAGGATTGGCTCTTGCACCTGCTGAGTCATGCGCGTCATTTCCATGTTTTTGAAGCCTTTTTTTCAAGAGTAACGAACCGTATTTAAAAAAAAAAACATTGTCCTTCCAGTTCCAGCTGATAATAACCGCTTTGCTGTGCGAAGGCTTGACTGGCAAAAAGGAAGGATTTGGCGGGAGGAACGGTTGCTTAAATACACATGAGGGGATGACTCACTGCTTTGTGATGTATGCGAGAATGAGGATAATTGGGAGCGAGGGGGGGGGGGTGAATAAATGAAATCAGGGTTGATGCAGCCAGGAAGAGTGGGATGTTTCATCTCTTTTTGTGTGTGTGTGTGTGTGTGTGGGGGAGACACTAGCACGTAACTGAAAATGGGAAGTAAAAATAATACGGGAAAAGGGGTAGTGATGCCCCCCCGCCAACCTCTCTCACACCACTTTCACTTTAATGAACACGTTTTGCTCATCTCTACTTGACTTGTTTCCCAGGTTAAAGCACGGCAGATTTCTAAACCTGCTTCCCGGTCCATCTTTGTCCCCCTTTGTACTCGGTGTTCCATGTTAGCCTACTGATACGGAATGAAAGGAGAAATCACGCTTTTCTCTGAGGCTCATTTCCAGGAGATGTGTCGTACGTTGTTAAATTTGCATCACTGATTGTGGAACAACCGTTGTCCAAACACAGACATCAGGCGGAGGAAAATTGCTTCCATCAATCTCACATTCCAGCACGCAAGCAGAGCGGGACTCCGGGCTTCGCATCGCTCGTGTGCGCGATGAGTCACAAACGCCCTCGTCTTCCTCTCGTCAATTAATCACATTTGTCACCGTCTGCAAATGCTGTTTACACGACCTGCTGTGGGCAACGGATTTCCCTCGGCTGCTCCAGGTTGGGGAAGTGGCGTCTGAAACTCCACACGAAGAAAGTCAGCGAAAGGTCATCGTGTAAGATGATGATATTATTGATTAAAACGGTAAGTGATAGCCGCATTTTGGGTGCAAGTGTGAGTGAATATCATTATTAAGGAACGGAATCATCCACCTTTTACTTCCAGTCTTTGCCTCCTCCCCCTTTTGTTCCACCTCGAGGCATACGTTTCATTCGTCAAGACGCCTTTTGTCTTTCGAGCACATCATGGCCGGACTGAGTTGTTGTATATGCATGTCAACCGAGGAACGTGATTGTTGAATACTGAATGAAGACTCTGTCACCAGCCATATCAAAATGTGACAGCCGTGCAGCGACAATAGGAACAGGAAGGCACATGAAACCTGGGTGGGAGAAAGCAAGCTGGCGAGGAGAAGGATCCTGCAGAGGAGGATGAATGAGCAGGGAAGAACAAAGATGGATGGCAAGGACTATTAAATGATACAGAAATAATGGAAAATAAAAGAGGGGACATGATGCGTCAAAAGTGGGAGGGAAAAGCACGCATGTAACCCTTTTGGCTAATCGGCGGTGTGTGTAGCAAACACACGCAGAGATAAGAATGCTGCAAAAGACAAATCGGTACAAGGAGCCGCATTAAAGGGTTGAGGTAGAATAGCGACTAGCGTGGTTATCGCGTCACGGTCGGATGCTCGATGGTATCGCCGTTCGCAGAGATGACGCAATCTCGCCAAGCACGTTGGCGCCGGAGCACACGGACTGCTAATGTTTGCCTTGCTCCAGGAAATCAAACTACCAAGAGGGGAAATGGGAAGCAAATCAGTGGACGGTGGCGATAAGAGGCCGGAGGGGGGTGGAGAGAGAGCGCAGAGAGGAGAGAGGAGGACGAGGGGCGAGAGGTGGCATCCCCCAGAAGGGGGGGGGGGGGGGGGTGTGAAGGAGAAGATGAAGAGCAGGAAGAGATAGATGTGAGAAAAGGTGCGATAGGAGGCGGAGAGGGAAGCAAAAGAGATGCGTAGAGGTGCGGCAAGACGGAGTGTTAAATAATAAATGTTGGAAGTGAAGTCTGGTCTGGTATGATCTGGCTCAGCTGTTGGTGCGGGTGGTTCATTCACACACACACACACACACACACACATTCGTGTTTCTACTGACTCACAGGATCTAAAATTAGAAGATGCTTTTATGACGGCCGAGTCCGTCATGCACAAACATGAACTGACAGTATCTAAACCTACAGGAAGAAGAAGCTAGCTGCACAAACAAGCCAGCAGCCATCACCGTTACCACACACACACACACACACACACACGCACACGCACACTGAAATCACAGCATGTTAGCTGTTCTGTCTCTCTAAGAGCGGCGAGCGGGGACGGCAACTGCGGTGTAATTAGTTCTTCCTTGGTCGGGCGTTTCAGCGGCGGCTGGGGACTTGTCTGGAGTGAAGCGCCAGAACCTTTCCGAGGCGGCTGTTGTGCACGTGGGTGTATGGAAAATATTTACTCGTGGGCACGACCGTGGGGGGGGGGGGGGTCGGGCTTGAAGCCGCCTCGTCTCTGCAATCTATTCTATAGGTGTGGCACAGAATGAAGGCCTGTGCGAAACTCCTGCGTGGATATTGGTGGCTCATCATCGGTTTATTTTAGCATCATGACCGGGTGTTTGGCCTCAGAAACGGTCAAAGCCTTTACCTCGTAGGAGGCGGCAAACGGACGCTCGGGTCTGACAAGTCATTCCGGTTAGAGGTGCTTCCTGTTCGGAGCTAATCGGGTGCTTTAGGTGTTTCGCCGTCTCAGACTAGCTTCACCTGTCATATTGTGCAGGTCAACGAAGGTCGTGGCGCTGCTCCGCCGACCCGAGTGAATCGCATGACGTCGGCTTCATTTCCTGCAGCGTCCTCCTGTTTTCCATTCCTCCCATCCTTCTCTACCCTCCCACATCGCTCTTCATCTCACACACACACACAGACACACACACACACACTGATGAAAGGAACGCCAATCTGTCAGTCTCTGTGTGTGTGTGTGTGTCTGTCCGTCACAGCGGATGGCTCTAGCCGGTAATGGGATTGGGCAGATTACGCTCCAGCCATTGTTGTAATGTCCATGTTTTACAAATCTCTCCCTTCTCAGAAGCCGGAATGCCGACTGCCTCCCGGAGTGCACGAGATGATGAATTCTGCTTCTCCTGCTTCTGTCCTCCTCTGTTTTGACGTGTTTCTTTTTTTATATATATTCAGCTTCACAGTTTCCATCGCTTTATGGTTGCTAAAGAGATAAAGGACAGACACTCGAGCCTTTCTTGCATATTTTTTTTTCTTGTAGTCCATGGCCACGCTTGTATTTTCACTCAAATTGGAGTCTGATTGCTCCCCAGCGGCGGCCAATGAGGGCCTATTCATACTGCAATGCTGATGCTGCCGCCAATTAATGTTGACTGGGGGGGGGGGGGGGGGGTCACACAGCGGATTCTCTTTATCCTGGCTACACATTTGTCTTGTGCAAAAGACGGTCCAATGCAGCGTCATCAGTGAAATTGCCCATGCCATTATAATTCAATGCATGTTTCATCCAAACAAACTGTTTGTGTGTGTCTCCTTGAATTCTTGTCAGATGCCCCCCCTCCCCTCGGCTTCGCTGTCTTGTTCATTATCTCATGTACCTTATTACATCTGTCCTCAATCAGCTGGTCAATCATCTCCCGCTCACTCTAAGTCAACACCGTCGCGATCCTGACTCCATCACCGTCTCCCTCTCTGGCACAAAATATTATCCGCCTGTCGGTCACAATGCTTGTTCCTGTGGTTGCGCTGCCGGGCCCGAACAATCTGTTAGCGCATGTGTGCCTGCGGTGATCGCTTCTGAAGGCGTGACCCAAAGCCTCCACACCTGATGGGTGGACAAAGTGACCTTGACTCAGTGAGGTGAGCGTAGGTCAGAGGGTGACGACGCACACCTTCGTGTAGCCGGTGCTACTTCAGCCTTGGTTTTGCACAGGAGCAACAGGATCAGGGTAATGTCCTACGAGGATAGCGCTAGTTTTTAAACTAGCTATCTGTCGGTTAAGCGTTATAAAACGCGACGTGTTTGACCATTTATTTAGTTTAGTCTGGTGAGAGTCCGGCTATTTTACCTTTGAAAATCAGCTTACTTTCCCTTGTTCTGCTGTGGTTTTGTGTGGTAATCATTCATCCCACGCGCCCGACGTTACCCCGAGATGGGTAACAAAGCCTGTGTGTCCTTTGGGTCCGGGTAACTCAGCCTCAGATCAACAGTTGACTCGTGTTCGGTTGTTCTGGGTTGATGCACTTGACGTTTTGTTGGATGCCGATGAAAGCTCAGGTGTGTGTTTGTAGGAAATAACCGGCGGGGGGGGTTGTTGCATATCCCATGTGTGTGTGTGTGTGTGTCTGCATCTCTTCCTGTCTCCGTGGTCCCTCCAGGACACAGGATGGATGGCCTTGTCAGCGCTGATGGGCAGAGCCACGACGAGTTGTCAGGTAGACAGAAGTCGGCTCATCCAGTGTGTCTGTCATCACTCCATGTCTGTGGGATGTTGCCGGCACGGGGGGGGGGGGGCATCTAGGTAGAGGTCTGGGTCATCAAACTGTAGGAGGGCACGTCTCTCTCTCTCGCTCTCTTTCCCCGTCTGCCTTCTGTCTCCACTGAGAATCGCGCTAGCCTCTCTGAGCCCACGCCGGTGACGCAAAGCGGTCGCAGCGATTGTCTTCCCTCATCTATTCTTCCCTTCCGCTCTTTCTCTTTCTGCTACGCCTCACTCCCTGACAAGAGAGGAATGCAACCATGAGCACACTCGGGACCCGCATCGGGCGGAGGGGAGCCTTTGGAGGAGAAGACGGATTCAGTGTGGCACTGGCAGAAAGGAAGATAATGAGAATAGATGGTAGCAGATGACTGTCAGCATCCACCTATGGACACACACACACACACACACACACACACACACACACACCAGAGGGAAGGAATGATGCATCTCAGTGACGTGACAATGGCTAACGTCTCTGCACAATGTTTGTTTCTATCTTCCATCTTGCGCTCTGAAGCTTTCCTTCTTCATAAAGTCTCCCTTCCTGCTGCTGCAGAGCAACAACGTACGAGCAGGCGGCCATTCGCCGTTAATAAGCGGTGGAAGCACGGCGTCGCCATTGGAGAAAATGTGTCGCCGTCGTGCCCGCTGCGTTGTAAGCATTGTCCCTGTTCCGTCGTCGTTAGCCGACTGAGACTCGCTACCGCTGCGGGCGCAAGTATCCGCAAGCTGGCAGCCGAGATACTGTTGTTGCACCGTTAGAGAAAGCACAGCCGGAAAAAAAGACGGCGTTCCACCGTGAGCATAGGGAAAGTTCAGCCGACCCATCGTACGCGTCGACGGTTTCAACCGGTTAATATCGCAAGAAGACGTATCCTTCCTTGTGATCCGGTGAAATGAAAGATGAATGCGGCGGCGGAAAGCTATTGGACACATAATTCCAGGTTTATGTTCCTTACGGAAAGAATTCCGTGTTCTTAAATCGGCCCTGCATGTGAGCTGATTTGTCTTTTAAGCCTTCCGAGGTCGGCGCACTTAAACGAAGCGATCAACACTTTGGCCTTGTGGCGGTTTAGGCCTCACAAATCGCGAGCCAGGATTTCACCGCCTCCATTCCTGGACTCTCTTCCTTTTTCTTTCATCACCCACGATTTGCACGCTTCCTGTATGGTATTTCAACAATTAGGCGGCGCAGACATCGCTTTACTGTGATTTAAGATTAGATTTTGCTCTGAGGCATAAAGCAGACTGAGCCTTCTTATTGCTTTTTTGGAACATTTCGTGTTCACACATCCGATCCGAGCATTTGGATCAGTTGAGCAATATAGAATGTAAATTAAGAGGTGCTTAAGCCCACGGAGGACGGACCCAACCTTCTCTTGCTCTCCTGGATGCCAGGCTTCACTGGTCATTTTAGTAAAGTCTATGGAAGATGCATGGAAAAGCACAGCGAGACTCAATATAACTACATCGTATGGCCTTTAATTAAACAATGCCTCTTCTAAATGAAATAACACACTTCGGGGAATAGCCTCATGACGGATTTGTCCGGCGCTGCTTTGCTGCTGGTCTTTAATTAGTTTCCAAGAGAAACGGCGAGCTTTAAAGACGGTCCACAAGACTGAAAGCATCAACATGGTGCATAAGTTAGTGCTGTCAATGCCTTTTTACCGTCCTGATGATGTTACCATAGTGATGAAAGACTGCTGCTAGCCGTGTTTCCATTGGTCAATGGTTAGCCATGGCTAACAATCGGCAGCGGGTGCCTTGCACGCTAGCCTCTGCTAACACTGTGAGCGCCCCCTGTTTAAATTCCCAAGCACTTGATGCTCATCATCGACCTTTGAGCATCAAAGCGCTATAAAGCCATCGAGCCAGATCCGGCGGCGAGCGTGATGCGCTCTCCTCTATCAGGAGGCCGGCTTGACAAAGCGCCAAAGACAACAACGCCATTAAGCGATGGAATCCATCATACATACCTGTAAAGGATGAGCTTAAAGCGCGTCTCTGCTGAGAGAATAAAAAACGACTTTATAAGTGCTGTTTCAAAGTGATGGCCGACAAAGCAGCCCCGCCTCCCATCTTTTACCTCATATTTTCTGTGTGTGTGTGTGTGTGTGTGTGTGTGTGTGAGAAGCACCTCTTTCCTCTCGGTGACTGCCTTCATTGTACTTGTGCATTTATACTGCTAGTGATGACGGTGTGTGTGTGTGCGTGTGCGCATACGCACTCATGTATGAAATGTGGTGAGACAGGCTAATTTATTCTGTCTCGCTGGGTGCGTGTGTGTGTGTGCGTGCGTGTTTGAGAGGGACAGCAGGTGTAATAACATCCCAGCAGAGAAGAACTCGGGTCTCTCCGACTCATTCTCTCTTCGTCATCGCCGCTGCCCTCTTCACCCTCTCGAGTCCCGTTGCTCCCGCCCCCTCTTCCTCCCACGTACAAACTTTTGTCTCGTCTTTCCTTCCCTGTTTCTACCGCTCAATGTGGCGTTGCAGACGTATTTAATTGGATACAAGTTTTTCTTTTTACGCTGGTTGAATTTTATCAAGAATAATTTTGTTAAACCAGCAAGCGAAATGTGCATTTATTTATAAAGGCTTATCCCCCCCCCCCCCCCCCCCCCCCACACACACACACACACACTGACAGAAGCCATGGCCCAAGACCCCAAATAGAGCCGCTCTCATCCGAGTCCCATTCAGAGTGGTGTCTGGAGCCGAGAGGATCTCACGCACACTGACGGGGCTCCAGGGTGCAACCATTATGGTCACATATGCGCCCAAAAAAATCTATGAAGTGCAACTAAGCGTTTTCATTGGCTGCACTGGTGCACATTTAACAGGCCGGATTAAAAACGCATAAAACACCAGACGTGCCTTTTTCCCCCCCATCGCCTGTTTTGTCAGCGTATCACAGGATGTGAACCTGCACATCCCTCCAAATAAAAGCAAAAGGTTAAAGTTTGTCTCGAACCCTGAATAAAATCTGAGTGAATTCACATACGATAAAGAGAAGCTAAACGCTAACTTCTCTCTTCATGAACAAACATGACAGAGAGGCTGCTTCAGCCCTCGTGTCCTTCGCCTCTTTCCGTGTCTCTATTGACCCTTTCACTTTTTTACCCTCCGCTTTTATCTTCCTCCACCTTTTGCCTTTTACTTCTCTTCCATTACCCCCCCTTTCTATCTTTGCCTCACTTCCAGGGGAGCCCGGCTCACACAGTCTAATTATGCCGCAGCGTGCACACAAGCTTTCCATCGATGGAGAACGTCAATAAATTGTCCCTCGTCTTCCTTTAAGCAAACGTCTTCAAAATCCGACCAAGGTCACGAACGCTCTGGGATCAAAAGGAAAAAACTTTCTCTCAGACATCACATACTCGAGCTTTCAGGGTAAAAATGCTATTTTTTCCATCCCCATAGTCCTAAAGTCTCCCCAGTATTTGATATTTATAGCTATTTGTGTATTCTTGCGTCACGTGGCCTCCAGAGTTTTACCTTTAGCAACGCGCTGAATGTCCAGAGAGCCTCACAGAGCGGACTCTGAATGAGGCCGTGCGTCACAGTGGCCTCCCACACCACAGAAATTAGCCTCTTGCATCATCGCTAGCGCTCAAGGTTAAAGTGCCGTTAAGCACGGACATCATGGGTCATAAGGAGCCTGAGTTGCACTCTGGCAGGGCAATTACGGTGAGATGTGTGGGACTTTGTTTGCTGGCCGGCTATTTCATCTTTCTAAAGACTCTGCACACCTCTGCGGTCGTTATCGGAGGTGGATAAAGATTCTCCAGTTTATTATACTGTTAAATGTTTTGCCTGCTTTGACAGTTGACTAATTAACAACCCACTGCAACTTTTCAAAATAAAAGTCTATTTTTTATTTTTCGATCGCACCATCTCTCCTAATTGGCTACAAATTCTTGCATCTACCATCAATCTGCCTTTTTTTATATGTGCAATTTATTTGCTGGTTTTACCTTCAATCGCATTGGAATTTCCTTTTCACTAAGAAATGTAATTGTGGGAGAAAAAACAATCCATCAGTATTTGAGAGATCTCTTTGAACTTGAACGGTAATTACAGCAATCAGCTGTAACCTACAGACGACCTCTGTCATTCTCCCAAAGTGTTGGTAATGGCTCTCGATAAACTAAAACAGTTGAGGAAGGTTTTCTACAAGTTGTATTTTAGGACATTGAAGTGAGCTCCTTGAAAATGAGTAAATCACATTCTCGAATGTATTTCTGGCTCGACCCCAGAAGTCTTGCATCCTTGAATTGTGGACCTTCTTGTGTTGCTATCTATTACAAACCCTACCCATGATGCACAGCGCAGAAATCCTCCCTGCAGTTTGGTTGGATCCATTTCTACCTGCCTGCTTGACAGGTAGAGCAGGGGACTCGACTATTAAAGGAATCGCTGTACAGTTGTTGGGTCGATTAACAGCTTTCACATCAGCTCGAATGAATCACGTTACAGAGACTTGAGTTTCTCTCAATTGAAGCTTTGGAAGCACACAAAAAGTCCATCTAGTGCATTAAAGCCAAAGTACTCTGCTCCCTTAATAGTAGCTTTATAAAGCTCTTTGCTAGCCACCATTTCACTTTCACAAATTTACAATTCTACCCTGACCGACCTTCTAAACGATCGTAAAACAATACATAAACAAGCATTTATTTGTCGGAAATTCTGCATGTTTCCGACATGTGTGCCCCGGAAGAGCACACTGCCTCGGATCGAACTCCGCAATGAACTCAAGACTGGCCAGCTGGTTACGCACAAAGAAATGAACATGTTGGGATCTTTACATCAATACATTTACATCTGCACTTACAATCAATGTCATTTTCTTTTTTTATCTAAACATGCGCTTATCTAGCGATAACACTTTGTCATTTACAGGAAAAAAAATAATAATTTGTGCACGGATGGCATTTTGTTGTCCTGCATCTCTGTATGCCGAACCTTAATTGCATCCCAGCTTCATGCAGCAAAAAGGAATAAGAGGGTCTATTAGTCTATTATTAACAGTGTGCCTCTAGATTTGTGTATAATTTACCTTCTGCCTCAGACCAAAAACACTTTGTTGTGTTGTTCTGCAGTAAAGCCATAATTTAGTTACATTTCCCTCCCAGTGAAAATGTGAAATCTTCAGACTTCTATTGTAAGACTCCTTTCAGGATTTCTCATACAGACATTTATATACTGGTGGCGACGCGCCACAGTGTCGAGAGAGAGGCTGTTAATAAACAAGACTTTTCTTGCTGGGGGGGGGGGGGGGGGGGGGGGTTGTCTGTCAGTCCCCCAACCAGGGACTGACAGAGCAAACAAGTTTTCTGTGTTGAGTCTCTTGGTCTGCTGGGAAAAGTGACCCAAAATTAGTTGAAGCTTTAATTGGCATCATTTGAATTTTGCTCGACCCCTTCTGGGCAAAATAAAATTAAAATTAACCTTAAAAGGATCCGATTTTGGATGTTTTTTGTTGTTGTTGTTGTTGTTCTTACTCATCACCATTTACATCATGTTAGCAGGAAGAGGAGGTGCAGCACCTCCCGGTCGCGTCGTGCAGAGAGCAGACATTTACGTCATAAATATGCCACGGATCATTATGTTGAGGCTGCAGGAACGAGATGAAGTGAATGGAAGATGAGGCGAAGCTGTCCTCGTCATTTCCCATTGAATAGCATGTTTGTGGTTTGCGGTGAAGAGGTAGCGGTGAAGAGGGCAGATAATGAAGAGGAAGGACTATTTTAAAAAAGATGGTTATGAGGCATATAAAAAGCTAAATCGCAGTTTTGAAAGCTCTGTGCGCAGCTTTCCTTCAGACACAAGCAGACAAACTCACTCCCGTCTTGGAATGTGAAGCATAAATGCGGCAGCGGGGAGCCTGGTTGCATAATCTGACGCCGCAGTTGCATAAACGCCCTGGTTTTAGATCTAAGTGTACTTTTGTCTGTGCATTCAATGATCTATTGGCACTCCAGCTCGCCATTCACGCCTGCCGCTAGGCCCTACGCGTGGCTATTAAAGTGCCACAGCGCCATCGGTTGGCCTGGTGGCGGAACAGCAGCGTGAGTGCAGCAGGAAGGCAAAATCTGGAGTGACACTGAACCCACTTTTATCCTTCCCCCTCCCCCTAATTTGCATAATCCTTTTTGAATGCTTAATTGGGTGCGTGTGATCCTATACTGTAGGCTGATCCTGCATGTTAAAGAATCGATGGTCAGAGTTTGGAGAATCCATTAACAATGATGAACAAAATAGTTAACTCTTAAATTTATCAGCCGAACCTGGTTTCTATGGTAACTGCACACACCTATTCCGTTACTGCAGCTTTAACTGACGTGAAGGCGACTACTATTGTGCTCACAGTGTGAGGCGCAAATTAAGTTTTCTCTTCGGGTTGTATCTTCAGCTTTCAGTCTGCAGTCCTGACACACAAAGCGAAGGAAGCGGCTTCAGGAGTTTCATCAACGGCGTGAACGACCAAAGCGGTCGAAAATGCATTTAAAGACTAAAGAAAGAGAGCAAAGTTGTACAAAGAGACTCCTGCCTGAATATTGAAGAAGGATATTGACAACCTCCTCTGGTCTGAAACAAAAAAAAATCTGTTGTTTTACCCACTGGACCATTAGAAACACACTTTTTTTATGTTTATATATTTAAATTAGGACAGGGAAGCTTTTCCCAGCTGCTGTGTCTCATACACGTTTGCATGCATGCTTCAATAAATGAGTGTAAAAAAACCACAACGGATTATTCATTTAGCCGACAGACGTCCACTGACCCTTTCCTCCTTCTTTCACACTTTTACTTTGGAAACTTTCTGCGCCTCCTGTTTATTTTCCGAAGTAAATAAAACAAAAACATCCTCCACAATTTCCCCCGTCGCATTTGTAACCGCCGATAAGGCATTAATCACGCTTTCCGTGTTAACAATCGGCACAATTCATCTCTTTTTTTCTTCTTCTTCACTTTCAATCACACATTCTTCCATTACTGCGTTTTGTTTTATGTGCTTCCACCACGGCAGAGATTGAGTGTGTTATCTTTTAAATAGACCGACAATATATCAGTCTAGTTGTTGTTTTTCTCCTTTTTTTTACCCCTTAATTTATTCCTGCTGCTTCTATCGCCTTTATTTTCTTGCGATTATGTGCATCACCAGCCATGGGGGGGGGGGGGGGGGGGGGGGTACACGCATATGTACCCAAGAACTTATTGCAAACATTGTCAGGATATGTTTGCACATGCATGCATTATCATGTGAAATCTACGGATACGGATTTAAATAGTGACAAATGTACAAATTGCGTCTGCACACAGATACACTTTAATAAACAGGCTGCATGCAATAACAATATTAACATGAACTTATCCCTGCAGGGATAGAATGAGAACGTCTCCCTGTATATGCATGAGTGTGTGCAGAGTCATGCACGCACACACACACACACACAGAGAAACACTCCAGGCAGGGATGCAGCCTGATAAGTGGCAGCAGGTTTCAGTGGAGCTGCTCTATCTCTGAGTTTATTGAATTTCTCTCCTTCCTTTAATGAGGAACTGCTGAATCCAGCTCGGATACGAAGCTCAACCAGAGTCTCCTTCTCTTACACGCTGGATGTGAGCGTTAATTCAAAGTATTAATTTGTTTTTGTTTTATTTTTTGCGCCATCTCAGCAGGATTATTAATATTGCTCGTTTCTATGCAACAATCAGAGATGGATTAAAGCCCCATTACGGATGCCGTTGATCGCGGGGGGGGGGTGCTTGAATTAACGAAATGCTGTACGAGTGTTTGGCCAGTTAAACATTATTATACTAAGAGAGGCAGCAAGTGGATTTTTTTTTTTGGGGGGGGGGAAATCTTTCCTAATTTGAAATACGATCTGAGAAAACAGTTCTTGTTGAAATTAATTGCATACATTTTTAAAAGTTTGCAAATCTCTGAGGCAACGCTCATTACTTTTGATTTTCAAACCCGTTAGCGTGGTGTGTGTGTGTGTGTGCGCGTGTGTGCGTGCACGCGCATGTGCATGGCCCAAAGCCATTAATAATCTTTTCTTGCTTTTTAAATGTCATATGGTCGCAGCAATGCAACGTGACTCCCCCCCCCCTTTTCTCTCTCACACACACAAACACATTATAAGACTCGCTCAACAGCAGCTGAAAAACAGAAATCTTGTGATCCATCATTATCTGCTTTCATTTCCCACATCTCTCTCTCTCTCATACACTCTCTGTGTCGCCCGACCTTCATTAATATGCAGTGAAGACCCGCTGAGTGTGTGAACTCTGCTTCCAGCCAGAGGCTAGCCGAGCCTCACGTAAAAAGGTCAGGTTAACTGCAATGTATTTGGGGCTGCAGAGGAATATCCTATCCTGGGTTCTGATGGTCTATCTTCATTGAAATCAATCATTCAAAATGTTTTGAATTGGTTAATTCTGCAAACAATCGGATGAAACAATGGATCTTTGTGCTAAGCTAAGACAAGGCTTCGTCCAAAGATTTAAAATGCGTCAATGAATGAGTCATCATTACACTGTAAATGTGGCTCCGCCCACAACCACACACAAACAGTTTTATGAATTCATTATGAAGTTGCACCCGAATTTAAATGGCGGCTACGAGATTTGTTTGAGGCCCTTGCGTGAATGAGCGAGGTGATCACTAATTAATTAGCATGCAGGTGTTTTATGAGCACACACGCACACACACACACAGCAAACGTTGATAATATCGGCGTTAACATCTACATCCGACTCATTAACAGGCGCAAATGCCACCCAGAGCACCGTCATTTCAACCGGAGGAGGAGGAGGGAGCAGGAGGTTCATGTTAATACTCTGATTTCACTTGAATAATACTCCCTATTAAATGTTCTTTACGCTCCTTCTTTCTCTTTTTGAATGCGGGATCGTGACCTCCATTCCTCTGCTGGCGCATCTCCCGATTTTGAACTGCGACCTCTGCAATGTATGAAATAAACATTGCGACCTCATCGCCTCCCCTCCTCCTCCTCCTCCTCCTCCTTCCTCACCCGGACCTCCACTCTGTTATAAACCCACACATTGCTTTCTGACTTGCACCTCTCCTCCTTTTTCTCGCTCCATTTCTTTATGTATCCCTCTTCCACGCTGTCATTTTTCAGACCACTCAGACACCCCCCCCCCCCCCCCCGGATCACTACTCGTTTCCATTTTCCTAATCGGGGTTTCTTCCTCCCGGTATCCTCACATTAGTCCATTTTATCGTGGCCCCGTGGGGTGTTATTTAACACTTTCCCGATTCTAAAGGATTGGTTTTCCTTGATAAAATGGATTTTCTCATTCGGATGGTAATAAGAAGTCGTCCGGTATGTCGTACACTCCTCCTCTAGATTCCGGCGGCGAGTGGAAAGTGGCGTGTGACTTATGGAAAGCATATATTTCATGTTGCGGGTGGAGAAACCGGTAGAATAAAATATGAAGGTCGCATCCGTGCTGCAAGGTCGATGCATTCCGAGTTCAGGATGACAGCTGAGAAATCTCAGCGACCGCTGGATGAAATGGGAGAATTCTTACTTGATCCCGAACTTCCTGAGAAGGAAGCGCAACTCCAGCCAAAGCAAAGATGGAGAGGCTCACAGAGGCTAAAAAAAAAAAGGATGACGACTATGGATGAGAGAGAAGCGGGTGCAATGAGGAGTAAAACAGAGATCGTGTTACTGATTCATCGTGCCCACTCGGACACTGCTTTCATTCTCACCTGTTCAACCAGGGATGGTTTATAACCCGGTAAACAAGGCCGCAAGCCATCCCCACCAGTAAGCCTCCCGGTCCTGATGAGGACGCTGAAAGACGAGCATTCTGGGAGTAAAGTGCGTCATTCCATCTCCAGAAAGTCTTGTCGGCGGTAAAAACCCTTCCCAGTGTGCGTCTGGGCTCCTCACTTTCATCACCTCGTGTCTCGTCCTCCTTTGTCTCGTTCGCTCTGCTTTCCCAGAAACCTTTCACCGTCCCTTTAATTAGTTTTGCCTTCATTTCAGCTCCACATCAATCCCACTCTTTCCTTTTCATTTTTGGCATCTTCATCTTCTGCTTTTTTTTTATTTTAATAACTTCCTCTCTTCCGTCGAACTGTTTTCACCGAGAAGGTCGTTCCAGGGATTAATGGAGCTCGTATCAGTCTGGGATCTCCTCTCCTGCAGATTGGTTTCCTCCTACCATCTAGTTACGCCAATGCATAATTCATCACACCCTCACTCCTTTCAGTCTTTGATTCTCACTTTTTGTTGCATTCCTTTCTTTTTCTCCATCTTTTTTTTTTGGCTACCTTTTCCTTTATTGCTCATAATGTTTCCGGTCTTCCATTATCCCGTTTTTATCTCTACGTCGGCGTTGCCGTTTCCTCCCACAGCATGTTTATGTTTTGTGCATCGCCCGTCCTCACATTTATCCCCTGCGTTGGCATCATTGCTTTCATCGCCCTAATTTTAATCTGGACTTTATTGCAGCCTAAAAAACAAAATGGCAGCATCACTTTGCAGAGGAAGCTGAATATAAAACACACTTTGGACTCACGGAAACTACACCAGTAAGTGTTTCACCTCCTGAATTGCCCCTAAACAAAAGCCCGTTTGGGTGTAAGTGGGGTACTTCATCATTTCCTGTCTGTCCCGGTAATTATTGGACTTTTTTGTTGTTGTTTTTTTCCACTCAGGCTGAATTATTCATGTTTGTTTGTTGCTTTCATTACAGAAGAAAATGTCTCTTCAGATTTTAGAGTACGATTACGATCTCTTTATTTTCACCTTTGTGTACTCGGAGAAAAGCTCTTTGTGAATCAAACCTTCAGACGATGCTCCACGTGTGTGATTGAACGCATCGACGGGGTCAGCGATGGATCGGCTGCGCCGCTGTCGATACGAATCCCCGCCCTCGTATGTCACACCTGAACTTCCAGCCATAATGTTGCTCCCTTCAGAATTTAATATTTATATTCTCGTCTCCATTTCTCTAAACCAATACGTAATTTATTCACAACGATAATGACTGAAACACAATCTCTGTTTCCTGTCACCCACAGACGTTCGAAGAACAAACAACTTAGTATGTACTGCGCTCGTGTAGAAGTACTATCTCTCTGTTTTAGCGAGGCAGCTGCAGACTAATGCATTGTAATATTGTGATTTATATAATGGTTTGTTTCCCCTGCGGTGATTTTCTCCACCAGGCAATAAGGCGTCCGTGGCCTTTTAAACCCTGATCCCTATTTCAAACCTCACGCCGGCCGTGATTGTGTTTAGTCATTCAGACCCAGACTACGAGGACATTTATGTGTATGAATTGGTCGATGGAACCGATGCACAAATCCTCCCTCTGCTCGGTTTCACATATCGGGTGGCTCACAGGAGAAAAACTACAAACTCCACATGTCCGTCTACAGAGGAATTTGATTCACCTCCGTCCGTAAGCCGACCGATTTCCTGGATTTTGTGCTCTGCCTTCTTTAAACTGATGAATTTATCTTTTAAAAATGCAGGCAGCAGAAACAGGACCGGATTCCTCAGGGATATTATCTCGCCTTGAAAATAAATGCCAATGATCCTTTACCTAAAGCCTGGAGCTTTACATTTTGTTTTGTCTGATTGTTCTAGCAGCAAACAGCAGACAAAAAAACAAAGGTCTAGGTTATGTCTAGATTGTAGAACCGGATTAATCTTTTATAAGAAGAAAAGAAACTGCCTGCTTCACATCTGAGTTTTAAAGAAACTCTTGAAAGTACATCATGATGCTTGTGGTCACATTCGCGTCTTAGCTTTCCACGTATTTCTACGTGATATTTGTGTGTAATACTTTTTCAGAAAAGGTCCACATAGGGCACAACTACAGACGCCTGCAGCTAAACGGATCCAGATCTCTCAATCCAGCGCCGTAATGAACCAAAAAGCACATCCTGACCCTGAGAATGAGCCAAATCCAATTCCCACAAGGGAAACCGAATGATGTGTTGTTTTTATTCAATATTGCTGCAGAGCTGTACTCGAAAACTGCATAATCAGCCGTTTAAAGCTGTTCCTGCATGAGCACGCAGTTTGGTGGAGGCGGGGTTAGCTGTCAGGCAGCCGGCGGAGTTCCCGGTGGGACTCCTGTCGGAGCCGGCTCCTCCATCCCAGCGTCTCCCTTTATGTCTGGGTCACGGACCTCTCCTCCTCCTCGCTGGTTGGAGGTCACAGACCTCTTTGGTCTGTAATGAGCTGTGCAGTCAGATGGATAGACAAATGTCTGTTGCGCAGTGACACCTGCTGGCCAACTGAGGAATTAAAATCAAGTCATCCTTACAAATGGGTAATATACTCCAATAGCATAGTACACGCTCACATATAGTGTGTGTGTGTGTGTGTGTGTACACAGACATATTACAACGTCCAAAGCTATTTTCTTAAATTCCTACGGAACAAAATAAGCTCAAACCCACAAATTGGCCTGTATTGTATTTATTCTTTTATTTTGTTTACGGTTTCTGCATTGGCAGGGAATCCTATTCCCCTCTGTTTAAATAAGCAGCGTCTGAAATCTCCACCAGCTGCGCTCTGCTCAATTATATCAGAAGCGCTGCGCCTCCTCCAGACTCGGGCGGACCTGTGAGCGATGGGGAGGAGGATTAAAAGACGGGAAATGGAGAAGCATCGGGCGGAGGGTGCAGCGTCTGGATGACTTCAGGTGCATGAAATGTCACCTCCTGAGAAACTTCAATGCCAAAGGGAATATTGGAAATCATAGGGAGTGAAAGAGCACGGGCAGATATTGG